>NC_027752.1:42681955-42705455 GCF_000695525.1 Brassica oleracea var. oleracea | reverse complement strand
AAAGAGATTTAGAGAACTTTGAGTAGAACACTCTTTCTTTAAGAAAACTTTCTTATACTTTACTTGTTCAACTTCTTGTGTTGTTACAAATGAGAGGATGAAGAGGTATTTATAGCCTCCTAAACTCTATTACAAATATCTAGATGGTTCTATTACAACCTCCTTACTTCCTAGATTTTTCTTTATTCTCTAGATTTTTCTACTACAATATCTAGATATTTTTCTATTTGAGGAGGTGATGATAATTCTAGAAAGATTCTAGAATTTAAGCTTAATTTTGGGGTTAGTCCAATAAGAGTTTATTGGTCCATAATTAAGCATAGCCCAAAATCAAGTTTAACTTATTCATTACCCTAATGACAAGATTCTGATATCTTTTTCCTCCAGGATTCTCCATTTGAGTTTGGGCGACGTAACCATTTTGAATATCCTTCTTCTTCCTATATGTGATGAACTCTTTGATGTTTATACTTATGTTATTCAATCTCATTCAACTGCAGGTTGCATGTTGTAGCGCCATTAATTTCCCTCGGCTCATTAAGTTTGAGCTGAATACATTTGGCTCAAATTCCTCAAAGTGTTCGTTGGAACTACTTATGTTTCTCCTTCATAACTCTCCTATACTAAAAGAGCTTACGATCACCTCTGTTAGTAACTTCCTCCTTGTCCCTCGAACATTTTTAAAGTAAAAATTAGTTTTTTTTTTTAATTCGTCCTCGTTGCCTTCCAGGATGTGGGTAAACCCTCTAAAAATCTCCCATTTTTGTGTAACCAACAAAGTTCTGTACCGGGATGCTTGTTGTCCCATCTCGAGATCTTTGTGAGGGGAGATTTTGGAGGAAGAAGACATGAGAGAGATTTTGTGGCGTACATCCTTGCAAACTCAAAGTGTTTAAAGACGGCGAGAATCTCTCCGATATGTTACTACAATCTCGAGGAGAAAGAAAAAATAGCGGAGGACATAAAATCTATGTATAGAGTTTCAGCATCATCTCCGCTGATAACCCATTAAGGGAAACAACTTAGAATATATATTCCTCTTCTCTGGACCTTTTGGTATGAACACTTAAATGTGAATAGCTTTAGTTCTCTAAAGTGCTAAACTACTAGCTTCATATGTTTGTTCATGGTCTTTTGCCATATTTTCATTTTATATGATTATTAGCAAGTAAATCTTGTTGAGATTAAGACGAAATGATTTCTTTGCTTCTTTACCTTACAAATGATCCTTGCTTTTGTTGTGTAGGGAGATTAATCTTTGGTTCTGAAATGAAGACCTATCTTTCTTCAACTATCATTCATGTCATACCCTGTGGATTTATCATCAAAAATCCCTGTTGCTAGAAAAGAGATGCAGAAGCTTCGTTGATTCTGGTTTTAACATTGTTTGTCATAACTTGGAATCATGCCTTACTCAAAAGAGTGATTGATAGTCATGTTATTTGTTCTAGTTTGAGCCTTTTACAGTAAAGCTAGGAGCATCAACATTCATATAGTCTCTAACCAAAATTTATCATAATATAATTTTGATATAATGTAATATTACAATTAAAATTTTAATAAAGAAAAAAATAAACTAATACCAAGATGACAACTTTCTTATGATTCCTTCGAATATTTTTTGAGTCTATAGAAAATGACTTATCTCATTTCTCATCAATTTTTCATATTTTGTATATATTTTCATTAATTTTAATTTAAGAGATTCTCTTATCGATTATGAATGGAGATGCCCTGACTTTTCTTTATCTGGTTTCTATATCAACTATGTTTTGCTCATATGTGTGGATTTTTTCATGAATCAGTAAACAACAAATATATCAAGAGAGAATGAATAATCCCAATTATTTTCTTCTCTTTTTTTGTGGATAAAGATGTATTTCTATTTTGGATAATGACGAGTTTATAGAAGTAAGCAAAACGTAAATAAATCTTATAAGAAATACTATATGAATGAGATATTTATAAACTTCTACTTTATCAAGATTAGGGTTTTCTTCTTCGTGCAGTTCATCCTTCCTTCTCGAGTAAACAAAAAAAAAATGTCCGGTGAAGACAGGATCAGTGCGTTGCATGACGATTTGCTGCTGAAGATATTGTCTGAAATCCCAACAAAAGATGTAGTGACCACCATGGTTTTGTCCAAACGATGGCGTTTTGTCTGGACGAAGGTGCATAAACTTGAGTACAAGGATACAAGGAAAGAAGGGAATAGCAGAGTTTGGTGGTTAATTGAAAAGTCTTTGCAACTCCACAAAGCAACTGTACTAGAAAGCTTGCATATCCAAGTTGAACATCAGTTTTGCGACGATGCAGATGTAGGAAAGTGCGTTTCATACGCTGTTGACCACAACGTTCGAGAGCTAGCTCTTATTATACCACCTCAACCAATGATCCTACTACTACCATCGAACGTTTACACCTCAAAAACGCTAGTGAAACTGACTCTATCATGTAGGACTCTCTTCATTGATGTCCCTTCCCTACCTTGCCTTCCTTCGCTTCAGAGGCTGGCCCTTCTCAATGTTGTGTATAAAGATGAAAACTCTCATGTTAGGCTTCTATCGAATTGCCCTGCGCTCAGACATTTGGAAGTGCAGCGAAACAAGAGTGACAATGTGACAAGTTTCATTGTGAAAGTTCCTTCCTTAAAGAGTTTTAGATACACGCAACACAAAAGAGCTTCTGGTAGGTCCTTGGTTTTAGACTCCCCTGGATTACGACGCCTTACTTTAATTGATCCGCATGGAGACTTAGACTCGATCCAGAATATGCCTCACCTTGACTGGGCTCATGTTTTTCTCATTATTCCATACCCGAAAGACGACAAGTTTCTGAGATCTTTTTCCTCTGTCAAGGTTCTCCGTTTGAGTCTAAGAAACGTAAGCATTTGAATATCCTTTTTTCAGTTATTCTTGAGATTAATCTTATTAACAATAAAAACTGATAATTTTTAGAGCACGTACGTGACTTATGTATAATACTATAATAGATTTTTAAAATTTGGGGGTTCAGTGCGAATGTTTCATCGGGCTGTGTCTAGAACTGATTCGGCTTCTCCCTACGTTAAGTTGGCTATTGTGACGCCTACGCGGACTATGGCTATGTTTTATTTTATCTTGTGTTCCATTTGGTTCAACTGCAGGTTGAATGTTGTAGCACCATTAAGTTCTCTCGGCTCATGAAGGTTACGCTGCATCTTTGTTGCTTTGATGACTTCATGTGTTCGTTGGAACCACTTTTGCTTTTCCTTCATAACTCTCCTATACTAAAAGTTCTTGAGATCAACTATGTGAGTAACTTCTTCCATCTCCCTCAAATAAAATTAAGTTTTGATAGACTATGCAAGTACCTTTCTCCTCGTTGCTTTTCAGGATGTGGCTCTTTGCTCTAATGGTGTCCCACTTTCGTGGAACAGACCAAGTTCTGTACCGGTATGCTTGTTGTCCCATCTCGAGATCTTTGTATGGAAAGAGTTTGCAGGAAGAAGGCAAGAGAGAGCGTTCGTGGCGTACATCCTTGCAAACTCAAAGCGGCTAAAGACGGCTGTATTTTCTCCCACATACAATCTCTACGAAAAAGAGAAAGAGAAGATGATGGAGCTGTTAAAATCTATGTATAGGGCTTCAGCATCTTCTCAGCTTCTGCGCTTGCTAAACTAGGTTTGTTCTGTTTTTCTTTTGTTGTTGTTAGATTGTATTCTATAAATCCTGGAAGACCAATTATTTAACAAATAATGTTCTTCGCTATACCTTTATTGGTATGAACAATTTACTTATTTGAATGACTTTAATTCATGCTAAATTGCTAGATTCATATTTTTTTGTAATGTTCTTTATTGCCATTTTCCATTGTATAGATGACTCCTATCAAGCAAATGTTGTAAGAAATATTGTTTGAGATTAAGAAGAAATGATTTGCATGCATCTTTAACTAAGTGGATTCTCATCAAAGATTAATCAAAAAGTTCCAACCAAAAGGTGATGATGCTAATGACACGTGATCTTTTTAATTTTTGTTATGTAGAGAGATTAATCTTTGGTGCTGGCACATCATCTCTCCGCAGACTCATTCTTTAGGATGAAGATAGCTTCGTTGATTACCGCTTTAATATTCTGTTTCGTAATTTGTAATAATGTTTTCTTCACGCATTTTCTCAAAGAATGATTGATAAAGCTATCCTTTTCTTGGTTTGAACCGAGCATGATTAACCCTAAGATACCCAATTGGATTCTTAATGATTTTTTAGTAATTAATGGTAGTTAAGAACTTGTGGTTAAGATACTTCTAGTTTTTTAGCTCCAATGGTAGGTTCTTAATTTGTGGTTCTTAAAAAAAAATTATTAAACAAAATTTAATTAAACATAAAATTTATTTATTAAATAAAACATTTTAAAAAACATAGATAAAAGAAAAAACACGAAAAACAAAGATTAGTAAAATAAACGAGAATAATTTGAAAGAAGCATCCAAGCTCAGTTGTTATATTCATCACGTCCGAATTTATGCCATATATGTTCAACCAGATCAGCTTTCAGTTGTTGATGCATTTGTTTATCACGAATTCTAGTTCGAACAGCCATCATATTGGAACTCTGAAACGTCAAATTGCGTATATCCATCTCGTTCGTCTTCTACTATCATGTTATGGAGTATGATACATGCTCTCATAATCTTCCCAATTTTGACTTTATCCCAAAAAAGAGCTGGATTTTTAACAATGGCAAAACGAGCTTGCAAAACTCCAAAAGCACGCTCGATATTTTTTCGAACAACATCTTGATGTTGAGCAAATAAAACCGCTTTCGGACCTTGTGGTATTAGAATTGATTGTATAAAAGTTGTCCATTTCGGATAAATACCATCGGTGAGATAGTAAGCCATATGATACTCTCTTCCATTGACATATAACGTGACTTGCGGAGCTTGACCTTTTATTATGTCATCAAAAACAGGTGAGCGATCAAGAACATTGATATCATTTAAGGTACCTGGAGGTCCAAAAAACGCATGCCATATCCATAGATCATACGAAGCAACCGCCTCTAAAACGATTGTTGGTTTACTTGAACCCCGAGAATATTGGTCTTTCCAAGCGGTGGGACAATTCTTCCACTCCCAATGCATACAATCAATGCTTCCTATCATCCTGGGAAATCCACGATGCTCACCGATAGCCGCTGAAGATCAGTCGGTGTTGATCTTCTTAGGTACTCATCGCCGAATAAATTTATAATTCCTTCCACAAAATGTTCCACACATGACCGAGTGGTAGTTTCACCGAGTCGGAGGTATTCGTCAACAGCATCAGTCGCAGTACCATAAGCCAAGACACGAATGGCTGCTGTACACTTTTGAAGAGGAGAGAGACTACGCCTTCCGAGACAATCTGTCTTTTGACGAAAGAATTCAACTTCATTGGAGAGTCGATCAACAATATGCATGAACAATGGTTTGTTCATTCTAAAACGTCGTCGAAATAGATTACGAGGGTATGTTGGAGTTTCACTGAAATAATCATTTCATAAACGCATATTGCCTTCTTCACGATTTCTTTCGATATAAACTCTTTTTTTTTTCTTTTTTTCTTTTCTTCTTCTTGATTACCAATGGTTAAATTTTTGAAAGTTTGATCAAAATATTGATCAAAGTATTGATCAAAAGTCTCATCAAGTGACTCGTCAAATGGGTTTTGAGAAGAAGATGCCATGAGATAGTCTATCGACTTTAAGATGAGATAGACTTGTGTAGAAGAAGTCAAAGAAAAATCTTTATAAGAAAATTTGGTGTTGAGCGAAGTAGAGAGGAAGAGAGAACAAATGGTTTTTTCTTGACTTATATGATTATTTAGAGAAGGGGAGAGGAAAAGATATCAAAAATTTGATAATGTTTGTTTTGATTTATATGAATATTTAGAGGAGGAGAGGAAGAGAGAACACAATGTTGATCAAAGAAAAGAAAAGCTTCTTACGAATACACTTTCATTTTACAATGTCTATATAGACTCATAAAACATGAGAACCAGACAAACCCGTGACTGATGCATACAAACTGACAAACCCTATACAAGTCTGTGACCTTTCTTTGCAGAAGAATACAAGACCAAGACAAACAGTAAAGAACATGTGAACCAGACAAGAAAATTAAGACAAGTCTGTGACTGTGAGCTCTCCGTGACCTCCCAATGCTACACACTTTAACGCTTTTTTGACCTGAAAATAAAGACAAGGAAATGACATAAGAACACAAGCATATGCGATTATAACATAAGAACACAAGCATATGCAAAATGAGAGAGAAGCAAACATAAGAACACAAGCATATGGAAAATGAGACAGAAGCAAACATAAGAACACATGCTTCAACAATTTTTAACAAGAACTTCATCATAATTCAGCAATATTTAACAACAACAAACAGAAGCAAACATAAGAACATAATACAAGAACTTCATCATAATTCAGCAATATTTAACAACAACAAACAGAAGCAAACATAAGAACATAATACAAGAATCAGCCGAAGACTAGAACACAAACTAATTAGAGAATTTTTAACAAGTACCAAAGAAGACAAGAACAGAAGAATTCATAAGTTAAGATAACAGGTCAGTGACAAGCTTCTTCTTCAGAGCTTCTTCATAGTCCGCTAAAGGTTCTGGTTTTGCGATTAGACTCTCAAGCAACTTCATCTTTGATAGCTTCTCTTTCATTGTCAAGTCCTCCTTCTTCATGATCCACATAGTTTCAAACTCATACACCGCCTTCCCCTCTGCCAAATCTTTCTTCTTCCCCTCTGCCAAATCCTTCTTCTTACGCTGGCCCTTTGCTGCCTTAACACCCGGTGGTCGAGTGTCTCCTTGATCATCTTCACCATTGGTCATTTCTGTTGCGCGAGAGGTTGATGAATTTGCACCATCATCACACTTCCTCCATTTAGCGCTTCCTTTTGTTTTTGAAGTAGAGAGCTCACACCATTTTTGATCATTACGCACCTCCTTCCAAGCATGCTCAAGGTTGAATTTTTTTTGGTGGTTGTTGTAGAAAATCTCATGAGCAAGCTTGAGGATACCAGTCTCATTTTGACCAGAACTTTTCTCTCTACTTGCAGCTTCAAATGCGCCACAAAACTTGTTGACAGTGTCGTTGATCTTCTGCCAGCGTTGTTTACAGTTACTAGGCTCTCTGTGTTCAGAGCCTGCTACCTTAGGAGATGCGGCAAAGTAGGCCGCAATCCGCTTCCAGAAAGTGCCACACCTTTGCTCATTGCCAACGACATGATCCTTACTTGTGTTCAACCACGCGCTGATGAGTACAAGATCATCGATTGGCGTCCACGTCCTCCTCTCTCTACGCGCTGCAGGACTCTCTTCAGTAAAGTTTGAAGCTTCTTGGACTTGAGTTCCAAAATAAGGGACGTGAGATGAAGATAGTTCAACACTATCTTCACCAAAACCGAACACAGATTGTTGTTGACTAGTAAGCAGATCAACAAACTTAGACGTGGGGTTATAAGAATTAGAATCCATATCGGAATATGGATTAAGGAGAAAGAAACAGAAGCTCAAGAAGTGTTGTGTTTTAAAGAAAATAAGTGTTGTGTTTTAAAGAACCAGTCGGTGTTGTGTTTTAAAGAGGAGAGGAAGCTATGAGCAATTAACACAAAAGATGAACTCATTGAACACAACCAACGCTTTAGAGTGGACATTTATCTAACAAAAAGCTTTACTCATTTCCACAATCAACACATTAATCACACTTAACATCGACTTATATCTAACCATATTTATAACCACACAGAAGCATTATCAATTTCTAGCTAACGATCACATCCTCAGAAGCATTTATTACCAAACCTAAACCATATTCAAACACAAGCAGTACAATTCATTACAGACAAGAAACAAAACCAAAGAGACAAAATGTACATGTATTGCAGTTGTCTCTTGATCCACACTCTTGATCAGTCCTCATGTCTATTGATCCATGCTCTTGATCAGTCAATATTAACACACAAACACTGAAACCAAACAAATAGAATCAAAGAATTACTCACCGGACATAATCACTCACCGGACATAATCGACAGACACAAGTAATATCTATAACATTCAACCAAAAATGCAACCAACACAACAAACATATAAACAAAGAGCGTATTTGTTTTACTTAATCAAAAAGGGTTTATCATTTCTTTGAGACACAGACCTACAGAACACAACATGCAACACAACAAACAAAGCTAATGCATGCACGAATTGAAGGATTTAAACCTAGAAACCAAAGAACTTAGCTTTAGAGGCGGAGTGATTGTGATCAACCGAGGAATAAATCAAACGCGGAGTCATTCTCCCTCAGTCAGAGCCGCCGAGAGAGACGTCGTGATTCTTCCTGGGGGAGAACCACCGAGAGAGACGTCATCGTTTTTCCCCATCGACAAGAGAGCACCAAGAGAGAGAGAGTCGGAGTCTTCGATCGAGAACCGGCGTGATTCTTCGTCAATCGCATCGACGGAGAGAGAGAGAGCGGACAGAGAGAGCCGTAGTCTTCGATCGTGGAGGAGATCAACAGACTGATGGTGATGAATCGTGGAGGAGAAATCAATCGATGGAGATGGAAGAGGTGGAATGAACTGTGGTCGTTGAAGTTTCATCGCTCGGGAGAGAGAAAAGAGAGAACCAAACGCCCATTCTTCTACCACGTGTCCCACAAGATCAGCTTCTTCCTCCTCTTAATTAAAATCCAACTCTTAAGATAATTTTTATTTTTCATTTATTTTAACCCCAATTAAACCTTAAGACCCTTCTTTAGAACCAGGGTTAATGCTGGTCTTAAAGTGAAAGTAAGGGCTCTTGTTCGCAAACATTGTTTTGCTTACGTGTGGTATTTTCAGAAAACAACCACCAATAACCAGTTCAGCGGTTTTTAGTTATTTGATCAAGTAAACGGGATAACTAACAAAATCTACTACAATTTATAAGACGAGACAAAGTTGTTAGTAACTAGTCTAACTTGTATTTCTCCATCTTAGAATTAATATTTCAACTCTGGTTGAAGTTTTGTGATGAGATCAGATCGCCATGTTCGAGTCAATTTGGTTAGAGAGTTGTGGAGATTCGTGATCTAACAAACAAATAAAACAAGCACAATTTTTTTGGGGTTTTTCCAGAGTAGATTAGAGAGGAACGATTTCATAAAAATAAAATCAAAACGAATTTTTAATAGTACTGATAAGAAAAACGATTTTATCAATCGATTATTGATAAGCACATGTTCGTACCATCAACAAGATCCTCTTTGACGTCATCACGGTTTTGCTTTGTCTACATTTGGGAAAGTGCAACGAGACCTCATCGCTTTTTCCAAGAATATAGACAAAGAAATACCGAGAAGACGTGTTATTTTTCCTGCCAACGAAGAAGCCCTTGAAAGAAACTCTGCAGATGAGTGAGTCTTGACGTGGGTGTGTATGTATAGGCGGCTTTTCTAGGGGTAAAATTTAGAAACCCTAGAAGAATCTGAAGAGGACTCGCCGCCATAGAGACACAACTAAGTAATACACACATGGGCTAAACCTAATTATGAAAAGCCTAATTTTCACTCAACAAATGGATGACCCAATAACAAAGGAAATGTTGTTTAAAGACGAAAAGCCCAACTAGTAAGAAACACAAAATGGTTTTACGGCTCTGACTCCTTTGTTCTTTTAGGGGTTTCTTACTCCTCAAGATTTGCTCGTGGGAGAACATCTTAATATGCCTGATTAAAGTGCAAATGTGCTTGTTTATAGTTTTTCATTGTTGCTTCTCAAGGTATATACCCTTACTATTCGCCTTTGTGGAACCAGCCGAGTTCTGTACCGGTGTGTTTGTGTCTCTCATCTTGAGCTCTTTGATTGAAAGGCATATGGAGGAAGAGGAGAAGACAGACAATTGCAATGGCGATGTCAATGGAAAAATTATGTTCGTTGTGGCTTCCTTCTATATATTGTTTCATCGTATTATAGCCAGCATCCATCCAGTTGTTAGATCTTGATACATTCACAAATCTTGGGTAGGCAACAACTTAGTAATAACATTTGCTTCCTTGTTGGGTCTAAACCATTTTCTAATTTATTAAGCAGCGAAAGAGCATCTTCTTTTGATACCACATGCGAGTATACGAATGAGTTTTATAAACATACTGATACATACACCACCTCAAAACTCAGCGTGGAATCTCATGCGATCTTGAATTTGAAACTTAACTAATCTGAAGGTTGACGACGAGGGAGATATACATCGCATCAGCAAAGAGTTAGATTCCATCATAGTCCCAATTACTACAAGTACAAAAAAAGGAAGTAACATGTTGATTATATATATCCGATTTTGACTAATTTAACACCAATGAATGTTTTATTCTTTGCTTGCAAGTGAACGCAATTTAATGGATCCTTGGAATTTCTCAATAAACATCATGATTACTTATTTGACAATGACATGCTAACAGTATCATTACTTTAGTTAAACACAAATAATTAATTACGTTTAGACAAATCAAAACGTTTCTATGGCTAAAATATTCTGTAATGTTATATTTTCAAAGTTCAAACTAACATGGACTTAGCGCACCCTCCAGTAAGAATTCATTTAATTATGTAATCTGGTTTTGATGATAGAAACGGGATTAGTAAAGATTTAAATTTATCCATAAACTTTCTAAATTTAGTTTAAGAATTCAATTATCTGAACTATGATAAATTCAAGATAATCATCATCGTTTCTAAGGTGGGGCAACACGCGCCAAAACTAGCGTCGGTCGAGACTTTGAATGTCCAGAACACATGTAATAAAAGGCAACAGTATAGCTAAATGTAATAAGATTTGGTAAGTACTTCTCTCATCATATGAAAAGCTAAAACAAAGAAAGAAAGAAAGTAGAGAGATCCACCTCGAACTCCTCTCCATCTCCTTTCTCAATCGTCATCATCATCAGATAGATAGATAATGAGAGAAGACGATTCCGACTGGTTCTCAAGATGGGAACAAGACCTTCCCTCTCCAGACGAGCTCATCCCCTTGTCCCAATCCCTCATCTCTCCCGATCTCGCTCTCGCCTTCGACATCCGCAGCCCCGGTCAGCAACCTCTCCACCACCACCAATCCGCTCCCCCGACTCCTTCCCAAGCCAACTCCTCCGCGGAATTCGCGGCGGATTCATCAGATCTAGGCGGCGCCGGAGACGAGCCGGCGCGGACCCTGAAGAGGCCCCGGCTCGTGTGGACGCCGCAGCTGCACAAACGCTTCGTCGACGCGGTGGCGCACCTCGGGATCAAGAACGCCGTTCCCAAGACGATTATGCAGCTCATGAGCGTCGACGGGCTGACGAGAGAGAACGTCGCGAGCCATCTGCAGAAGTATAGGCTTTACCTCAAGAGGATGCAGGGAGGGCTGTCTTCCGGCGGCGGAGGCGGATCGGATCCGGCGACGGATCGGCTCTTTGCGAGCTCTCCCGTGCCGGCTCATTTCCTTCACCCCAACCGCTCCGACCATTTCATGCCGTCTTTCGTCCCAATCGCAACGCTTCAGCAGCAACAGCAAATGGTCGCAGCCGCTAATTCTCATCTGCAACCGCCTCAGTTCCACCAACGTAGTCAAATCGCGGCGGGTCATTTCGGATCGCCGACGGCGAATGGGAAGTTCGATGCGTCGTTCTTGGCGAGGCAAACGCAAACGCAGCAGAGAATGTCTACTACACCAACGTTGCACAGTCCCGTTAGTAATTACGTTGAGGATTTGGAATCTGCAAACGCTAATGGAGGAAGAACAGTGTTGACTTTGTTCCCAACTCGAGACGATTAAAATTTGGAATCGAATAATCTTGGTAATAAACTCTGCTTAAAACACTCGTTCAATGTAGGCCAAGTACAAGCTCACTTCTATGACCACTGACCATCCAGTTTGAATAATTTATTATAAGTTCAAAATGTATCTTGCAGTGTTCAAAAAACATTGAGACAAGTTCTATGCAGTGTTTATCAGTTTAACATTGATAGTTGATGGTTAATACAATCGGTAGTGTGTTCCACTTCTATGTATGTTGGAAGTTCTTCCCTTGTAGCTTCTTTTTTATGATCATTGTGGAGATAAGTTCTTGTACATTTAGAACGGACAAACTCAAGGTTGGGAAAAAAACGATCTTTGATTAGAAAGTTTACTTCACAATGTTCTTTGCTTCCCATTTTCTTGCCTTTTGTTTCATTTAAGATTTATTCTCATAAAAGTACGTTACAGCAACCAAAACTGTTCATAGCTTCTTTTTTTTTTTACTTCGCGTCATTTTTTAATTTTTAGATTACCAAAATCAAGAATCTGGTGCTATAAATCACAAAGTATATTAGTTAAAAAAATGTGTCACTGAAGAATTGACCAATAATAATGATTCGAGGAGGCAAGTACAATGTAGAAATGACACGAAGCAACCAATAAACAAAAGAAACAATGGGATGCAGAATTGAGTATCTGATGCTCTCTCACTGCCTCCTTAATCATACCCAACTTATTTATACTGACTACTACCAATTATTAAAGTTCATGGAATCATTCAAGGGACCAAACCCAATAAAAAGTATTTTTGGGAGAGGAGTGATATTAAGCAAGGGTGGTGGGATCATAGCTGGCATGTTCGGATCTTGTCTCACCATCCTTTTTACATTTTTCTTCTTAAAAATACTAAATAAAAAAAACAAAGATTGTTTTTATTCAAAGAGAAATTTGTTGCACTACTCTTTAATCGTCAATATCATATACAGTACCTTTTATGGTTATCCACAGAAAGAGTGTGTATTTCAGTTTTCTTCTATCCCAGTTTTCCCGACTCTGAAATTAGCTTTTCGCCATAAAAGCTCATATACGGACTAAACCAAAAGTACAAAAATATATAAAAGCAATATTATACTATTAACTAGGATAAGACATCCGCCTTGCGCAGAGTGAGTTTATTTGTATATATTATCGACAAATACATACAATGTTTGATCGGATTGGACCGGATCATTATATTTATACATATACAATGTTTTTTGTGTTATTATATAATTTTATCCGATGGACCGGTTCAATTTTTATTAAAAATTGTGGAACTAAACTATAATTAATATATCATGGGTTGATCAGATTGGACATTAAACAAATTATGACACAAAAACTTTATTTTTTTCCACCAAACTCATTTTTGAAAAAAAGTGAACAATACTATTTCCACATTTGAATTATTTTGACATTTATCTTTCATATGGTTTTGAAAGGTTTCAGATCAACCATCGAATTGATACATGTCATTTTATTGCTTTTAGTCGTATGCTTGAAAACTTATATTTTTGTAATTTAAAGTCGTTTTACAAAGTTAAAAATATAACATATAAGAAAAATCTAACATATAAAAAAAACTAGAACTTGACCCGCACCTCCGCGCGGGTGGTTGATTTAACTTATGTTCAACGTAAATTCATAAACCGCTGGTTTTATAAAAATATCTCATGTATGTTTTTTATGTTTTGTAATTCACATATAGGGTAAAATATATTATTTTATGATATAGATGTTTGATAATAATTCTTAATATTTGTGCATAATATTATATTAAAAATTTTATAATTTGATACAATTTGATGTAATTGTACTATTCATATATTAATCTGTTGTTTATTTGTTAATTTATTTTAAAATGAAACTACATACTAAAATTTTAAATTTTTGCATTAGTTTTCTAAGAATTATTATTAATTTTATGATATATTTTTTTTCTTGAAAATTGAACTCTCGAAATTTTTATATTGACTAAATTAAATAGGGTTTAAAAAGTATTTGATATAATATATAGTTATATACTATATATTTCAGTTTGTGTTTTTATTTTCACCATTAAAAACAACAACTATTATAACTAATCAATTATAAATTGATTTTAAATACAGTGGCAGAATCTGTAAATAAAAAAAATACAAAAAGGAAGTATTTAATTATTGTAAATGTAATGGCTAAATATGTAAATTAAAAAAAAGTAGTTAATCTGCTATTTATGTTTCCAAACAGTTCTTGTTTTAATTTTTATTCATGTTTCCAAACAATACCAAAAGGTACTTCAGTTTTAATAATATAGATATAACATATAAGGTTTTCTCATTTTTGCAATTTAAAGTTGTTTAAAAAAATTAAAATATAACATATAAGGTTTTCTCATTTTTGTAATTTAAAATCATTTAAAAAAATTCAAAATATAGCATATAAGAAAAAATCTAGTTTTTATTATATGGTTAATGTGATTGTTTAGTTTTTTTTTAATAATATAAAATTAAATAAAAATGAAGATGGATTCAAAAATTGTTATCAAATCTTTATTATTCATAGTCATTAATTGTCATATATATGTTAGTCATATTAGGTAATTACGTAGCTTTTATTTTAAAAAAATAATACACGGTTCTTATATTTTGAGTTAATATAATGTTCTCTAATAGTTGAATTTGGACCAACATTTTTTCCAATTGATTTTTAAGATGTAACGTAAGCTAAATTGACATCATAATTAATTGACACTTAAGTATAATCTCTTTTTAATTAGCACAAATTTAAAATTACAATTTTGTAAATGATGCTATTAATATACGGCGGATTGATTGGTATTTTTAAGTTTTTTTCCACTAAAGTTCCATTAACAAAGCAAAGTAATATACAAGGAGAGAAAACACTCTAAACACTCTTATTCCAATAAGTCAAATCCAATACTATCAAATTTTAGAGAGAAAAAGATAAAAATAGCACTAAATCAAATTTTTGTTCTCAAACTAGCAATCAAGGTCAAAAGTCATAAAAATAGCACTTAATGTTTTATCAAAAGTCACAAACTTAGGATTTAGAGTTAAATGGTGGAGTTTAGGATTTAAGGTTTAGGGTTTAGGGTTTAGAGTTTAGGGTTTAGGGTTTAGATTTTAGGGTTTAGGGTTTATGGTTTAGGGTTTAGGGTTTAAAATTTAGGGTTTAAGGTTTAGAGTTTAGGGTTTAGGGTTTAGGGTTTAGGGTTTATGGTTTAGGGTTTAGGGTTTAAAATTTAGGGTTTAAGGTTTAGAGTTTAGGGTTTAGGGTTTAGGGTTTAGGGTTTATGGTTTAGGGTTTAGGGTTTAAAATTTAGGGTTTAAGGTTTAGAGTTTAGGGTTTAGGGTTTAGGGTTTAGGGTTTATGGTTTAGGGTTTAGGGTTTAAAATTTAGGGTTTAAGGTTTAGAGTTTAGGGTTTAGGGTTTAGGGTTTAGGGTTTATGGTTTAGGGTTTAGGGTTTAAAATTTAGGGTTTAAGGTTTAGAGTTTAGGGTTTAGGGTTTAGGGTTTAGGGTTTATGGTTTAGGGTTTAGGGTTTAAAATTTAGGGTTTAAGGTTTAGAGTTTAGGGTTTAGGGTTTAGGGTTTAGGGTTTATGGTTTAGGGTTTAGGGTTTAGAGTTTAGGGTTTAGGGTTTAGAGTTTAGAAATGAGGTTTTGGGGATAAGATTTAAAATTTTGAAAAATAAAAAAATTAAAATTTTCAAAGGATAAACTTAGAAAAGTGCTATTTTGGTCATTTTAGTTTTTGAGTGTTATTTTTGTGATATAAACTTAGAAAATTGTTATTTTAGAGATTTGTCTAATTTTAAAGACACGAAACAATTATTGGATTAAAATCCATGTTTATCAACAAGTGAAAAGTCCAATCCAATCGTAAATTTAAATAAATTAATGATTTAAAATCGGATCTTGTGATTTGAGACCATCCGTCAAAAAGAGAACTCGAGTGACTGATTATTCGTTTGGAAATTGCGGGAAATTGGTTTTGTCTTTTCAAAGTTAGAAAAGTACCCTTCAAGCCTTCACCACCTCATATTATGTGATATATTCAACTAAAAGAAAATGTGAACATTAAGCTCAGAAAAATCCCACCGTAAAAAGATCTCATTCAAAAGCTAAAAATACATTTTCTTTTCAATAATTTGGTTCACCACACGAGGAAACGCCTTAATTCAAAGTTCGATAATAATATAATGGAGAAAGATATAAAACGAGAAAGTAGATGTCTTGTTATATAAGAAAGAAGCAGCCATTGTTTGGAACAGAACAGAGAGCTCCTATAAAGGCTAAATATCTATAGAATCTGTTTTTTTTTTCATACAAACATTGAAGTACTCAAAACACTACTTGTCGTCAGGGATTGCTCGCAGAAGGATGCCTGCAGTAAAAAAGACGAAATAAGCAATGGATATGAGGTGATAAATCAAATGACAAAAACAACAGTTAAGTATGAGAAACCTGAAAAGATTCGTGTCTGGGCCGTTCAACGAATGCGCATAGTTCATAGCTGGTGAGTTTGGCCACGGCGTATAAGCAGCCGGGTTATTAATAAAGGGACTCATGGCAGGATTAAACGGATGACCGTAGTTTAGATTAGCTTGATGACCTCTTGGCATCTGCGGGAAACCTCCATCGTGAAAGGGAATGTGCATTGGCATCGGATTAAAGCTTTGGCCAGACGGCATAACCCTAACGTACCTATTACACACAAGAACAAAGGACCTTTACATTTCGCAGAAAGAGCTTAGTGTTGTTGAATGAATGTCAGAACTTTTATAAGAGATCAAAGAAAGTGTACCTGTATGCGGGATCCACGACATACCTGTCATAGCTCCTGTCATAATCAGGATCATATCGATCTTTCTCTCTATCTCTGATAATGGCTACAGAAGTCCTTCCAGATTCTCGAGAACCACCAGCATCAGGAGAATTATTACTCACCGCCACCTCAGCCTCATTGCGGTTTATACTTGTGTTTTTCACTTCAGGAGGAGGAGGAGGAGCTCGTAACGACGAAGAATCTTCAGAGTCGGAACTACCAGGGCTGTTAAAGATCCGAGCTCTGGCCTTATCGTACTCTTCTTTCCTCTCCTCAACGCTTCTCTGAAGATTCTGCTGCACTCCTGATCCGCTACCTCCGGAGCCAGATCCTCTCTTGGGCCTCGCCTTGATCGCAATCTTGAAACCACCCTCGGGCCTACCGTTCTCCGGTTGCTTAACAGGGATTTCGGATAAGCAGACGTGAGGAAACCTGCTCTCCGCTGTTTTGGTCACAAGGATTCTGTTGTCGGATCCATCTACTGCGCCACCACCGTTGTCCAAAGCCATGGTCACTAGTCCATAATGCTGAGCAACTCGATGTGCGGCGAGACGCAGGTAAGAGGTTGGGAAAGGAGAGAACTCGAACTGGAGCTGATCAGGGTTTTGAAAGAACTTTTGTATATCAAGCTCCATCCGCAAAACTACAAAGCACAAACACATAAACAAAAGAGGCAAACTTTTCGAAAACCCATCAACCAACATGTAAAGAGAATCTTTCCAGATACAGAAACTAAACATTTTTGGAAATGAAAAAAAAAAGCGTTGAGGTATGAGGACAAGGTGCTTGCTTGTATACGTTAATTGAGCTTAGAGATAAACCAAATCAAACGAAAGGTAATAAAAATTAGAGCTTTAATTGATTCCTAATCGTCAAGCACGAAACCCAAACCCTAATCACCATGAATCAAACCAACCGAGCAAAGGATCGAGAATCAGAGAAAGTTCGAATTCAATCAAACCCAAATCACCAATGAACTAAACTAACCGAACAAAGGATCGATTTTTAGAGAGAAACTCATAATTCCCCCAAATTCAATCAAACCCTAGAAAACTAATTAACAAAATCAGATCAACCAATTGGAGAGAAAGTGAAATCGAATCGTGGGTTTGGGAGAAAAATTGACTAACTGGTGAGACGATGACGAGGATTCTGGAGAGCTTCGACCAAAAAAGGATCCAACATAGCTTCCTTCTCTGTCATAGCGGCGGCGGCGGCGGCGGCCATAGATTATCTTCTCTTTCTCTCTCCTCTGCTTTTTTGTTTGTTTTGATTCCTCTCTCGGCGGATATTAGAAGAGAAAACACATCATGGAAACGAAAAGGAGATTATATCTGAGGAGCATTCTGAGAGAGACGGAGACGAAGAAGAAGAGAGAGGGGCGAGGCGATGAGGGTGAAGGAAGATGTGAAAAGACCTTATCGACCTTTTATCTCTCGCTATCAAGTGGGGAGAGAATAAAAAGAAAGTTGCTGCCTATGAGTTTTTTTATTTATTTATTTATAGGTCTGTTTTTTTTTGTGGATTAAATTCTTCGACTTTTGGGAAATTGAATACATGACCATTCTCGAGCTCGAGAAGTGGGGTTTGTAAAGTTTTTTTGTTTGGTGGAATCATAAAATATACTTCTTCTAGACGATGGGTTGGTGTAACACTTGCATTCTTCATCGTGAGTCTCGTTATGAACAAATTTGTCAAACAAATAGTATTCTCGGTGCCATCGATCAAGAGAGAAGAGACATTCACATTTCCAAATCTTTGTAATTTCCCAATGTAATTCGGTATTTGCAAACTTTCCAAATACCGAATACCAAATCTCAAGGTGGTTGTCTGTCATCAACTAAGGCAGGCCTAAATGTTTGAGCCCTTCTATATGATTTCATTCATGGAAATTGATGATGGACCCATAGCCCAGGCCTTTCTTGCACACCCTTAGAGACGGGCCTGGTCATCTTGCTCAAACTACTAGACCATTTAGTTTTGAATGTTTCACAGTCCACCACCTAGTAGTCTAAAACGCATGGCATGTCCCAGACTAATTAAGCTTCTGGTTCTAGTTCCATGTTTTTTTCTGCAGAAATGTACCATAAACCACTTGATTGTTTCATTGTCTCATCTGATACATATGTGGTGAGAATCATACTACATGTAAATAGTTATGTATCTATTAACTGAACCAATGAGAATTCTTATTGGATCAATTTAGGCAAATAATATGCACAACATGATACTTTCACAGAATTAAGAAAATGTGATCTTTATAGAATTGTATATACAGGCGTTCAATGGTAGAGTTATATTATTATTTTCTGTGAAACTAATCTTTTAGAGTATATATTTATTTCCTCTTTGAAGACATATTTTAAGAGAAACAAATTCAAAATTTAGAGACAATGATGGAATTGAAAATGTTGTTCCAATGTCTTTGTTGATTTTTTTTTACTTTCCTTATAGAGATGATATTGTCCGGTCAAAAATTAATCACAGTTTCCATTTAAGTAGAAACACCATATCCGGCTTGCGCGTGAACAAAATTATCACTACATCCTACATGGCTTGTTTGGATTGGATACAAGGAAAACATCTACCAATGGTTACAAGTTACAACGTACAATGTGGAACATAAAACTTTAACCCACGCGCCACTGTCGTAAAACCCTCTTTTGCTTCATAACTAAAACAACCTCAAACACATCTATTCCCTCTCTCCCTCTCTTTCTCGAACAATGACAATCTCACCGTTACTATTCATTGGTTTGATTTGCCTCGCAGGCGGTGGCTCTCTTCTACCGGCGGCGGAAGCGATATGGTTAACGGTTCCAAGTTCAGGCGAGAGATGTGTCTACGAAGAGATCCATGCCAATGTGGTCGTTGTCGTCGATTACCTTTGCATCGATCAAAATAACATCGGACTTGGTCCCACAGTTGATGTCCGGGTATGTATATTTATAATTTTATACCAATCATTATTCACAAATCACAACCATGCTTCAAATTATTCGTAAAAAATTCATGCTTAGCTATATGTGACAGCGATACATTGGTTTAGGGTTTTTTCTTGTTTTTTTTTTCTTAATCTATTTATTGAATTGATTCCGGAAACGATTGTTTGTTGTTTTTTGGATTAGATCGTGATTAGTGACATTTAGAAATTATATATTGAAGGCGTTGGTTTAGAAATGATATCTATAATTTTGAGTGATTGTTAGAGGCTTAAACCCAAAGTTTAAATATCTGAACCAAACCGATTTGTAAAATTACTTGAATTAATGGTCCCCTAAACTGAAATATATCTGAAAGACCTAATGGATAGCCGAATGTCCATGCTTAGTTAGAGCTATATTAACGACTCAGTTATATATACATGCGTGTGTGGTGCCTTGGTTACAGGTAAATTCAGCTTACGGCAAAGAACTGTACAAGAAAACAAACGAGACGCACGGTCAGTTTGCGTTTACAACGAGCGAGTCCGGAACATACTTAGCTTGTTTTTTGATACACCACGATCAGACACATTACACAGCCAGCAATAGCACTGCTATCGTCAATATCGACTGGAAGATGGGTATCCAAACCAAAGATTGGGATGCTGTTGCTAAGAAAGAAAAGATCGAGGCAAGTCCTTAATTACTTAATTAATTTTCAATTCATGCATTACTGTTTCGGCAAAAATGTGGTAGAATATAATTTGTTTGCAGGGTGTGGAACTTGAGCTTCGAAAATCTTCTGAACGTATTACTGAAATTAGGGCAAACATTCTCTATCTAAAATTCAGGTGATTTATACTATCATCTCAATTTGTATCTAGTTTGCATCTAAAACTGTCCATCTCTCACGTTTTTTATGAATCATTTATATATATATACACACATATCTTTTTTAAAAAAATATACATATCTTGATGTACATATAACTCTTTTAACTAAATACACAGAAAAAAAATGGTGCAGGGAATCAGCTATGAGGGAGGTAAACGAGAAGACTAACAAGAGGGTTGCGCAGCTCAGCTTTGTTTCTTTAGGGCTCTGCCTTATCGTTTCACTTTTTCAAGTTTGGCATCTCAAACGCTTCTTCCTCAAGAAGAAGCTTATCTAACTTCGTTGTGCTATGTTATTTTGAAAAATCTTGTAACCTTGTGCCTTTTCTAGAGGTTCTATAGTCAGGCTCCAGACCAAATCAATAATGAAACACATGTTTAATTTTTATCAGGATATTATTTGTTATCATTGATGAGACCGTAAACTACGGAGAACTGAATATTGTAAAGAATAAATTTGATAAAATTATACCAAAGACTAAGAAAAAGATGATTTAACTGCAGAGGCGAGATTTTATCTCTTTCCTTAACTCAAAATACGTCTCGTAATGCGACGGTTCGATAACGTAATGAGTTCCGAGATACAACTGCAAAAAATCTTCTGATTTGCGTCACTCTATCAGAAGCCTGACGAAACTAGTTTTGTGTATATTCTCAGACTCTTATAAATATCAAAGAAAAAGAGAAAGAAAAGAAAATGAGGAATTGTTGAACCAAGATTTCTTTTCCAATATCTCTTATGAATGAGCTTTCACGTATCGTTATATAACTTCAAAAGACAAATACGTACATTATGTGATCATAGAGTAAACTAATGCAGTAATGAGAATTGATTCTCCATTACTCACGTTAGTGGGCAAAGTAATAATGGTTTTGACCAAACAAATCAAAGCCAATAATACTTTATATGGGTTTGCATTTTTATGTTTAAATAAAACATAAAAGATTTCATAAATAAAATTAGAAAGATTTAGTTAATTGACATAATGTCCAACTAACAAGATCAGTTTCTAATCCAAACCCAAATATTCAAAGCTATCTATTTGCTTAGGTTTTATACTTAGTCAAATATAAAGCTTTATAAGCTTTTTATATCATTCATTTTGGATCTTCATTTCTCATTCAAAACAACTCTGATTTTGACCAATAAATACACTAACTCATAGTGTTCAAGCTTTCATGGTGACCATTACATCGAGCCCAAATTCTGGTCATTCCGGCAGACGTCTCCGTCGAAAAAACCCATCGGAAAAATGGTCCACACCACTTTTTCAAAAACGAGTTCCAACAATCTCCCACATGAATAGAAATGATTCTATACACATGAAAAAAAAAATTGACTTTTGAGAGTACGAGCGAAAAATTCATTGCATGATGAGTTGGTAGCAATTTTTCAGCCTTGAACCAGTCATTGTTAATAACTATCGGATTTACTCGGCCAGGAGGTGGCCATGATGTCTTGAACCTCCCGGGCTTTGGTGTAAACCTAGACAATAGCCAAAACACAGCTTCATTCTCTCACAAAACAAATTTCTCTATTGTGTTCATTTTGGCCGTGAACATTCTTGGTAATCATGAGTGAACTTAGAGAATATAGTCTTTCCTTCATTCTCCTAGAAACAGCCCCATTTCACACTCACAAGGTGATTTGCCATTGCTTTGTTTAGAGGAATATCATGTACTACTCCATTCATATGTAAAAGCTATGGACAAATCATTAAAAGCAAATGTTTATCCTCTATTCCTTACATGTAGCACTGTTTAGTCATTCTGGGAACTGGGTATAGACCGAAGTCTGACAGTGCTTTGGGCAGATTTAGTTTGACTTAGTTGTCTCATTGAACCTATTTCTTGGAATCTCCAGTCAGTTAGGTAGAGTTACCGCCAAACCTCATTTTAATTCACAGGCTAACCCATTCCTCTTGATGATATACAATATGATCTCATGACACACCTTTAATATAAGGATCCTAGGTTGTCATCATAATGAACATAATCTCTTGAGATTAGTCGAGATCAATTGTCTAATGATTTTTATCATCTTTATTCAAGATACAATTAATCATTGTACACAAAAAAATAAGTGTATGACACTAGTTTTTTTTTAGTAAAAAAAAATCACATTGCGATAACTATCACTAAATTCATTTGGCTTCTTGCCAACAACTTTATATGGTAAGCAAAGCTTCTCCCACATTTCTTGACATAGCTCAAAAAATATGCATATTTACATTTAACATCTCTTAAGAGTTTAGAAAAAAAAATTTAATCTACAACTCTTTTAGATTTAAATGAATGAAAAGCAATTTCGAAAATTATCATAATTTTCTTTAAAAAATATATTTCAATCTTAGAAATTCACATTTTACATACAACTATTTTCATAGTTCTTTCAAGTTGATTAATAAATCCAACTTGTATGTTTTGGATTTTTTCAAACACATACTTTGCTTTTTTAACAAATATACATATCATTACAAGATATTATTTGTGCCATCAAAACAACCATTTTATATGGTTATTCTCAACCATATTGATTTTAGAGACTACAATTTACATATATATATATATATAAATCATGTATAATAAAAATTTTAAATTTTTTTATAATTTTTTATAAGTTTCCACTAATAAACTATGTATAATAAAATGTTTTTTAAAAAAATATATAAATATTTAAAAACATTTTTCTTCATTTATAAATTTTTAACAACATTTTCTATATTTATAATTTTTTTATAATTTTGTATACATATATATATATATATATCATGTATAATAAAAAATTTTAAATTTTTTTATTATTTTTTATAAGTTTCTAGTAATAGACTATGTATAATAAAAGGTTTAATAGTTTTTTTAAAAACGTTTATAAAACCTTTTGTAAATATATAAATGAAAACATTAAAAATAGAAATGATTTGAAAATATGTTTGATGTATTAATTTTTTTTTTAGGGCCGAGGATGAATCCCGCCCCGCAGCCCGTCTTCGACGTAGTTCGGTGAGC
>NC_027752.1:42676118-42681138 GCF_000695525.1 Brassica oleracea var. oleracea | reverse complement strand
TCGGAATACACCGAGGAACACGCTACGTCGGAATTGTCCGAGGAACGCTCTCCGTCGGTACGTAGTTTTTCCGATGAACTCTGGTATAGTGTGTCCGCATCGTAATATCGTCGGAAGTTCGTCAGAATGACGTGTCTCGGTATTCGTCAGAAAGTCGTCGGAAGTTCCGACGAAATTCCGACGAATTGTTTTTTTCCGACGAAACGATACCGACGGACAGGTTCGTCGGAAATTCGTCGGAATCGGTCTATTCCGACGAATTTCCGACGATTTCGGCCATCAGAATCCCCATGTTTTCTTGTAGTGAATTACTATATGTGTTGAGAAGCAAATCATTGATTTCTCAAAACGAGACAAAACAAAAATAATTTCCGCTTAAAATAATGCCATGAACAAATTCTGATGAGTCGAAACGGTTACTCAAACCAAAAAGTAATTAATTGAGTTAAACCAATTTAACCAATAAACTAATTAAGCAGTCATGCAATTAACCAAAGTCACAAAAGTACTAGCGCTTCTTTTTATGAGACAGGAGATGCAGCAATCTGTTGACACATAGCGAATCAGATATCAATACGAAAGAATTATGCTAACCAAAGAAGAGCCAATAGAACCAATAACGAATATTGACTAAAGCGAGTAAAGCTAATAGCCCATACACCCTCGAAAACAAACGTAAGTGCAAGAACACAAACTTTACTCAAGACCAAAAAATTGGCTGGATGAAGCATGGATCCAAATTCTGTTTGGGATTACCAAGTCACCTGTTCTTAAAATAAAATTTTTTTTTTTAGAATAATCGGTTAGTGCAAAGCAATAAACGAATATTTTGGGTTAAGACTGATGAGACCGTATTATATAAACTACGGAGAACTGAATATTGTAAAAAATAAATTTGATAAAATTATACCAAAGATTAAGAAAAAGATGATTCAACTGCAGAGGCGAAATATTATCTTTTTCCTTAACTCAAAATATGTCCCGTAGTGCAACGGTTCGATAACATAATGAATCCCAAAATACAACTGCAAAAAAATTTCTGATTTGCGTCACTCTATCAGAAGCCTGATGGAACTAGTTTTGTGTACACTCTCATACTCTAAAAGAAATATAAAGAAAAAGAGAAAGAAAATAAAATAAGGAATTGTTGAACCCAGATTTCTTTTCCAATATCTCTTATGAATGAATGAGCTTTCACGTATTGTTATATAACTTCAAAAGTCAAATACGTACGTTTTGTGATCATGGAGTAAACTAATGCAGTTAGGCCTGAGCATTCGGGTACCCGTTGGCGTTCGGATCAGATTTTTCGGATTTCGGTTCTTTTTTATTACACCTCCTAGGTCTCATTCTAGTAAATTTGCAAGTACAGGCCGGGTTCGGATATAATACATCGGGTTCAGGTCGGTTTTGTATCACATCATAGAACCCATAAAGTAACCATATATCATTCGGATTCGGGTTATATCGGATGATCGGTTCGGATATACCCGAAATAAAATCTAAAATTTAAAAGCAAAACATAAGAAATATATACTTATTTATATATAATTAAGTATTTAAATTAGTTATTTAAATTTTAAATACTTATTGTTAGATACCATATAAAAATAAATATGAAATTGAATATTTGAAGTATATATTCATGTTTCATATAATTACATTGTATATTAGTTTGGACATTTGGATCGGTTTCTTTGTATATCTTTTCCGATTTTTAGGTTTTTCGGGTTTTCGGGTTATCCGTTCGGGTTCGGTTAATAACACTTCGGGGTCGGATATGTTTTGTACCACCTTATGAGATCCATTCGGGTATTTTTTACATTTCGGACCGGATACGGATCGGGTTTTTCGGCTCGGGTTCGGTTCGCATTTCGGATTATGGATTTTATGCCTAGGCCTAAATGCAGTAATGAGAATTGATTCCCCATTACTCACGTTAGTGGGCAAAGTAATAAATGGTTTTGACCAAACAAATCAAAGCCAATAATACCTTATATGGGTTTGCATTTTTATGTTTAAATAAAAGTCTATTTCTGCTATCGTGCTGAATATTTCTATGTTTCAATAATGATTTTGTGGGAACTTAGGATTAGAGGCTATCGTGCTGAATATTTCTATGTTTCAATAATAATTTCGTGGGGGCTTAGGGTTATAGGCTATCGTGCTGAATATTTCTATCCCCTAGACTATATTTCCGAAGTGATTTTGCCACATGTCCTCTCTACAATCAATTTCACAAAACAAATATGACATGGCTACTGAAATTGATGACACGGCTTCCGTAAAAATATGACATAGATAATTTTATTAAACGTTGATTTATATTTTTGGCAAACTTATTAGAATATGGTAATAATTCATATATTATATTTAATATTGATATTTCTTTTTGGTAAACTTTTTTAAAAATATGGTAATAGCTCATACATCATCTATAAAATAAATATATTTATATATAATATTTCAAATTTCGAAATATTATTATTTTTGTATAATTATCTAATTTGTATTACTAAAGCTTTCAAAAATTCATACAATTTTTAAAAATTTGAAATATCTAATCGTAAGATCATTAGTTTTTTATATACCTATAAATTTTATAAATATTGTTTAGGCTAAATTTTTTATAGTTATACAATTTTATATCATTTTTATTAGTTTTATACAAATTGATTTAATATATATCAAATATATATTAAATATTAGTAAGAAAATAGTAAAATCTATAATATTTAATAAAATTTATTTTTAATTATAAGTTAGATTAAAAAATTATTTACAGCACATGGTGCAGGAAAACACCTAGTGTTTCATTAATGAATAAGTGTTCCCTTATATAGGAGATTACAAGATAAGTAAAAAGGAAATTATCCAAAACCTAAACCCAATAGGATTAGGAAAACTACTAATATATAATAATAGAAATATAACAATTACAAGGAAAAGAAAAAATAGTTTCTTTTTCTCCAAGCCGCCTCTCTCTCTCTCCATGTCATGGCCGACTCTCTCTCTCTCTCTCTCTCCAAGTCGTGGCCAACTCTCTCTTTAGTTGTATGGGTCGGTTATGGACCAGACCGGTTATGGACATCCACTAATTGATTTATAACACTCCCCCTTGGATGCTATAACCATTCAGGATCGTAGTACGCTTCATGTTGCATCATTAAAAACTTATCAGGAAAACCCAGTGGGACAAAACCATGATGAAGGAAAAAGAGTACAACACTTACTACTCCCCCTGATGTGGACTCAGTGGAGGTTTCTTCAGTCTATGCATCTGATGCGTGATCTTTCCTGAATGTGCAGGTAGGGAGTAAACAAATCGGCCAAGTTCATTACTGAACCGCAATTGGATTACTTTGACCTTTCCGGTCTCTTCTCATGTCTTCTGGCATCGTGTGTGCGTGGTCAAAAAGTGGACCTTTGGCTGTCGACTACTCTTAATTAGGTCGGACAGACTAAACACACTGTGGACAATATATATACTGAGCATGGTACTTATGACCTTATAGTCTCAGGTCGTAAACCTATGTTCCGGTGTATCTACTACGCGAATGTGTACCAATGTCTATGTCCATAGATCTTTCTTTATTACCATCGACTATGCACTAATCTGATCGATCCATATTGAGTCATAGACTTCTTCTATACATGTTTATAACTTGTCTCATGAGTGTTTTAGATCAAGATGTGATCAATGATTATTGTTGTAATGAGTTTTATAATCTCATCATGCTATGGCTCTTCGGCCGAACATACTCATGGATCTCGATCAGTAATCTCTCTTGCATTCGGTAATGCTATTGCAGTCTTTTATCCATACCTTGATGGTGTCCCATGACCTTTGTTGCCGTGGATCATACCACGCACCGGAAGATCTATTAGGTCATGGACCTCGACTACACGAGCTTATGGACGGCAATCATGATGGCTGATCTTTCTTTTCCACTAGCCATGATCAAAGAAGAAGGGCCGGACACCTCAAGCCAGACACCCACACAGATTTAATAAATAATTTGTATCAACAAATTAACCTCTTTTTAGGCTGGTTTAGTATAAAGTAAACACAAGGAATTCAAATCTCTTTTATAAGTATATGTATGGACCTAATTTGGATTGTCCTTATACAATTCCTTTACTAGTATTACACACTATATGCAGCTGCTTTATTTCAATCCATGAACAGCTTAGGAACAATGTTGTTCTTTATCCAGTGATCCATATGCTGCTTACTCCATCCGTATCTAATTTCTTTCTTATGACCAGACCTTTATCAATTTCGAATTTGTGTAGCAGTATCCACCACATAGGAGTTTATCTCCTTATAATTTGTTCCATGGTCTCTGTGAGTATCCTTGTGTAACAAGCTATGATCTAATGCTGTTAGTAGGAAAACATGAACACATTTACACCTTGTGATCATGTACCATCTCTCACGGTTTCTTATTCCTCACAAGACCCATCTATTTCACTGGTTTATGTTCAAGTGCTACTCTCTTATGTACAAATATATCTTTATGTGTCGACACTTAAATATGGTTCCACTGTGTTCCAGACATGATCTAATCGATTTGAGATTTCATTATCCAGAACCTTTGTTACATAGCAGTTTGGTGTCCCAAGCTACATGGTTTGGTACCTTAGATATTTAGCTGCGCAGCCTTTTCTCAATGTCTGGTCTGGTTTCCTTATGACCTCGGATTTGTATTCTATGCACCTTTTTCTTTTTCTTTCCGAGGTTCCTTATCTTATGGAACATTTTGGTCTATCTTGTATAGACTCTGTAGCAACTTGACTGTGTCTCTTTCTAGGACATCAGATTTCGTTTGGTGCTAAGCTGGTTATGACTTAGTCATTCTTTTCTTTTCTTTTTGGGTCAGTGTCTGGCATCTCGATTAGCTAGCTATGTATAATCTTTTCTTTCTTTGGACGTCTATAATTCTAATCCGAGGATCTTTGCCAAGACAATGATGGTTGATACCATTCTGTTTCTTATCATTCTTTACTCTTTACCAGC
>NC_027752.1:42675688-42675974 GCF_000695525.1 Brassica oleracea var. oleracea | reverse complement strand
TCTGCTCAGTTAGGCATGAGAGCAGATCATTATAGGTGGTGAAACCTTTTTCTCTATAGATATGTTGTAACAATAGATCTCTTGGATCGGCTGTAAGGAAGGTCTTTTCCAGTAAATCCTCCTCTGTTACCACTTTGCCACATAGTCTCAGTTTGTAAACGATTTTGGACAAAGCAAAATGATATTCATCCACAAACTCAAAATCCTGGAATCTGAGACTCATCCATTCATGCATGACCTTTGATAATAACACCATTGTGTATCTGGATTTTAATTTTGTCCAAAG
>NC_027752.1:42662227-42675624 GCF_000695525.1 Brassica oleracea var. oleracea | reverse complement strand
TGAATGATACTCCTTCCGAGTCCTCTTGATTTCAGGACAACTGAAGTGTTCATTGCCCATTCTAGATAATTTTCTCCAGAGGGATTTAGAATGGCATAATCCAAAGGCTCAAATCTCGGCATCTGAAACAATATTATCAATCAATTCATGATTTAGGATGCAACCAATTCAAAATAATCAGTGCATATGATTTCATAAGTCTCTCGACCAAAACACTTTACTACTCGATCATGATGCAAAACAAGTCGAGAATGCTAGGTATATATGTGATGCCTAGGCCACACGGCCATGTAATATGATACAACGATCCTAGAGATCGGTTCATGAGATATGCAAACAAGGTCACACGACCAAGCTATGATGCATTAAGCCACACAGCTTTCAATCACATGATGCAGACAATGTGATCTATCAAGGGAACAAGGCCGCGAGTATAAACAATGCATCGGAATGGTTAGGCCACACGGCCGTTCGGTATGGTTCATAGCAAAATCACACGACCACAACAGAATATAATGCAAACAAGGATAATCAATTTAGATGCATTCAATGTTATCATTCAGTTGCATATCAATTAGGGTTTACCAATTTCAAGGCTGGTAATATGCGGCTAGGATTTAGAGTTTCAGAATCAAATAATCTAGCAACCTAACTCCCATGCAATATGTAATCAATCCTAAACCTCAAATCAATCATTCAAATTTTAAGCAATATGAGATTTAAGGTTTCAAGGCCTTTAGGGATTTAAAACGAGATTTAGGGTTTTAAACATTTAAACATTCAAACAATGGCTCACGGCCAAGGTATATGCCTTACGGCCAAGGAGAAGCCACACGGCCAAGTTGTATGCCACACGGCCAAGATGAGCCACACGACTATGGATTTAATAGGTTAACTCTTATGCATTTAAGTTAATATGTAATTGCAATCCTAAAGCGGTTGGTTTCTATCAGTTCATGATTCAATCAATCAAACAAACAAACCAATCGGTCAATGAATGGAACAAGCCACACGGCTATTTAGTTCAATTCAACATCATCCCTAGAATAAGATCTAGGTTCAATTGCAATCAATCAGGTATGATCAAATTCGGGTATGAAAGCAATAAGGCCACACGGACACGAGGTGATATAATCAAGAACTTATCAAGTTTAATTAGGGTTTTTAGTTTAAACAAATCAAACAATTCAGATTCGAGTTTAAACAATCCTAGCAATATTTCTAAGTGATCAAACAAACAATCAAGGTTCAAATCAAACAATTAAAACTGATTTTTCAAATTAGGGTTTAAGGGAACAATTTGATCTTAGATCAAGGGAGTTTGATTTGAGATTCAAAATCATTAAGACTTTGATTTTAATTGATCAATGGATCAATCTCGATTTATGGTTTAGGGGATCAGACTTATTCGAGCTCCGATTTACTCTTTTAGGGTTTGATCTATTTGTCCTAAGGCTTTCATCTTAGAGATTAGTTTTTAGGGTTTCAATCTTTACAAACAATCCAAATTCAATTCTCATGTTCTTAGAACGTGAGATTAGTTTGTAGAACCTGGACCACCAAGAGAACCTCGAACGGATGCGAGCTGGAACAAGCTGGAACGCGAGCTAGAACGGTCGCATGCTGAGGCGTGAGCGATACGAGACGCGTCTGATCGGGAAACGCGAGCAGTCTGTCTCCTATCGGGTTCGGTTCGTCGGATCGTGAGCGCCTCTCGCGAACGGGCTGAGGCTGAACGTCTGATCGGGATCGGACGGTATGCTTCAGTCAGGGAATGTTTAGGGGCTGAGCTGATCGGATGGACACAAGCCGGAACGCGAACAAGAACGGATTAGGGTTCGTCGGGTTAGGGTTTAAGGTCGCCGGCTGAGTTTTAGGTTTAGGGGTTTTTCGATTTAGGGTTTTTGGCTCAGGGTGTTTCAGAGACTCGTGCTGATAACGTGTTGTAAAACGAAGGTTTTAGGTCTGAATATCTCTATGTTTCATTAATGAATAAGTGTTCTCTTATATAGGAGATTACAAGATAAGTAAAAAGGAAAATATCCAAAATCTAAACCCACTAGGATTAGGAAAACTATTAATATATAATAATGAAAAGATAACAATTACAAAGAAAAAGAAAGATGGTTTCTTTTTCTCCAAGCCGTATCTCTCTCTCTATGTCATGGCCGTCTCTCTCTCTCTCTCTCTCTCTCTCTCTCTCTCTCTCTCTCTCTCTAATTGTATGAGCCAGTTATAGACCGAACCGGTTATGAACATCCACTAATTGATTTATAACAGGTTTGCATTTTTATGTTTAAATAAAACATAAAAGATCATCATAAATAAAATTAGAAAGATTTAGTTAATTTACATAATGTCCAACTAACAAGATCAGTTTCTAATCCGAACTCAAATATTCAAAGTGATCTATTTGCTTAGGTTTTATACTTAGCCAAATATAAAGCTTTATAAGCTTTTTATATCATTCACTTTGGATGTTCATTTCTCATTCAAAACAACTCTGATTTTGACATGGTGACGATTACATCGAACCCAAATTCTGGTCAATCCGACATACGTCTCCGTCGAAAAAACCCATCGAAAAAATGGTCCACACCACTTTGTCAAAAACGAGTTCCAACGATCATCTCACGGAATCTTCGTACAAAGAAGCATTCATCGTGTATATATATATATATGCGTACATTTTTTAAAAAGCATATAGCACATCATAGTCACATGTATATGTCAATCTAGTTCGTCTATCAAAAAGTAGACTTCTATGAGTTGTAGTTAGTATTGATGTCAAAGATCTTGATTTGCTTTGACTGGTGCACTCGGAGTGACTTTAATAAGATTTTGGTACCAAATGTTTAAAGGCATCGAGTTTACCAAAAAAAAAAATTGTTTAAAGGCATCGACAATGAAACACAATCCTGGTCGAGAACAATCCCGATTGGCGTTAATCATGTTTCTCAAGACTTCATTGTCAAAAGCTAGTTATAACGTAAAATTAACAATAACATAAAGCTCGTTTTATCACTAATTACTGCTATGATTGTCATTGTCTTTAGTTTTTGCTAGTGAACACTGAAATTTAGTTCTTCCCCGGTCAGGTTTCCATCTTGTGGGCCTGGCTACCTGATCCTAAAGTAGCCAACTCATCTTAACCCAAAGTAGACGTCTTTTTATATACCTTTTTAAGTTTTGCCTTGTGTTGTAAAACCAGTGTTTTTAAGGTTTGGTCTTTAATTTTAAGAGAACACTCAAGTAAAATCCTTGCTTTACTTTGTTTGGGCACTGCCTGCGACTGAATATGGCTTTAGATCCAAATCTTTCGATTTCAGAAGTTATAACATACAAAGAAACTGGTACCGGGAAACATGAAAACAGTGAAAATTAGTTTTCACTGATACCGGGAAGGAAAACCGATTAAAATAAACTGATGTTCGTTATACTTATACACTAGCAGTAACCAACATAGTGATTCCAAATTTTCGATACAAATTACTTAATATTTATGCATTACATATAGCAACAAATCGTACTGAGCTACAAAACCCTTTGTACATCGATATAATTTTTAAAAATCACTAATTAAACAATATATCATGGATTGTGATTTGTTACACAAGCATCTCAATGAAAAGGTGGTCCATTATAGTTTGAGGCCGCACCAGAGGATGTAAACGGCCACAGATACAAGAAGGGATTTTTTCGACCATTATTGCCGTCTTCTGGCAGCTCTTTGCGACACACTGGACAAGAATTATGCTGGACTAGCCACGGGACTATACATTCAGAATGATAGATATGTTTACACGGCATCTTTCTTGCAAACGACCCGACTTCAAACCGGTCTTGGCAAACCGGGCAACACGAATCCAAACCGAGATGCTTCTTCCTGATCTTGATCTTTGGCATTGAGTTGATCACGGTTAGTGAGGCTGGAGGTGGACCACGGCGGTCTTGTGCTGAGAGCCGGTTAAACAACTCTTGAAAACTCAATTGGTTTTCAAGAACCGATCTTCTTCTGTTGTCGCGACGGTTACGAGATTCTTGAATGGCTAAACCGAATAAATCAAACGGGTTTAGATCAACATTCTCACAGAGCCTTTCGAGAAAGGTGTTACCGCAGTGAATGCAAGCTCCTCCTCTTCTTAGGTCTTCTCCTTGAAGACGGATTCCTCGTCTACAAGTATTACACCAATGCGTGTTTTTTCGGCTAGTCATCAAACCTTGCAAACGAAATGATTATTTCAGACGCATAAAGAAAAAACAAAGCAAATGGGAACATAACTCGTGGAACTATAAGCTACAGAGGCTGATCAGTACATGATCTATAAAATAAAATCTCGGATACTCCGAATGATGCTATGAGCTGGCTTCAAGACAATATATCGATCAGAGAGCCTATAGATCCATAAACAGCTTATTGTCAAGCTTTAGCTTTGTCTTTAGAGAGACTTAGGCTAGACCTTAACTTGTTTTAGGGAGTCTTTTTACTTTTTCTGTGGCTCTCTCTAAACTTTTGCTTTGATTAGCTTCTTAGATTCCTAGGATTTGATTCTATCAAACTCTTGTAATCTCCCTGTATCATTAACAAGCTTAATGAAAATTCACATACTTGACAAAAAAAAGATCCATAAACAGTACACCACATAAATTATGCAGAAGCAAGATCCTCAGAAAAAGATTTAATCTATGGGGAGCAATAAACAATAACCATTCAAACATCTCTTACCCGAATAGAATGCAGCAACAAACAATCTCGTGAATCTCCAAGTAATAAAGAAGATTAAAATAGACGAGATGAAAATTCTGGAAGAAGAAGTCGAAAAGTCTTTTACGTAAAATAGAGTCAAGGGATATGAAAAGTCATACAACGAATGTACAGGCCCTGTCCGAATAAAATTTGGGCTGGAAGCAAACTTCGATTATGGGCCTATAAATTAACAACTAAACACCAAAATATAAATTCCAGTATTAAGAATGGAACCGTCCACCTCCTTTGAGTGCATTACAACCGTGAACCATTCATGCTACTAGATATTTCAATCAAAAAATGGCCAAAATTTTACATAATCTAAAGTGGGCCGAAGGCACATGCTTCCACCGCTTCTGCCCAGGGGCCGGTACTGCGAATGTATCAAGAAACTACGTGGAAAATAAAAAAATGTACAAGATGAACAAAGTCTGTCGGCTTAAAAATCGTGTATTTATTTACTTCAAAACAGAATAAAAGTTCTGTAAAAAGACAAAATAAAAGTTTTATTGCCAAAAAAAAGAAGAGAATAAAAGTTTTATCCAAAGCAGTGAAACTGTTAATTGTTCTTTTTTACGTAATTTATTTATTTGTGTATATGAGAATGAGAACCTATGGAAACTGAGTTACACAGGTTTGACTATGTCTCATTCAATTATGTAGTTTTACTATGATCACACAAACATAATTCATTTGTAAAAAAAACTTTGAATCTCTTGCATGAGTAGATTAAGCAAGTGGTGATACTTGATTACCAACCACACGGATTATTGATGTTTGTTATGATGTGTATCTCGAACTGAATCTCAGATGGATCTTTGATGTTTGCTCGACGAACCTTGAACCCAATTTCACTCAAAACATTCTTTTAAATTTCCAATATGGAATTTTGACTCGTTCAGTCTAGATGTTAGGGGGGGATAATTTAGAGAAAACGATACGTACCTGTCCAACTAACCATGATTTTTTAGCAAAAAAAAAAAAAAACTAACCATGATGGACAAAAGTCAAGTCACTGAAATTTGTGAATCTTAAATATAATTTATCTAAATATTATAATATATATCTGAATCAATTAATTATTGTCAAAATCTGATCTTCTGTTTTGAGTTTTGCAAATTTTAAGGATTTTACTAGGGCTGGCCAAAAAACCTGGATCCGAAAGACCGAACCGAACTCGATCCAAAAAAGTAGTATCGAATCCGAACCAAAATTGATTAAATATTGAATGGGCTCAAAATTTTGGTATTTAGAGAACCGAAACCGAGCCCGATCCGAACCGAAGTATTTCGGATATCCAATTATATCCGAAATTGATTTATATACCTATATATATCAATTATTTTTAGATTTAATATATATTAAGAACATCAAAATATATAGAAAACTTTTAAATTATCCAAAATACTTATAAATATATACAAATAGTCAAAAGTACATGTCTAAAATAGCTAAAGTATTACTCAAAATACCAACAATACTTAAAATATCTATTGATTCTCAATCCAAATATTCAAACCAAACCAATTTATATGGTAATTTTAGGTACTTTGACATATATATGCTATTCAAATTTATATGTAATATATTATTTTGTTTATAGATTTTGAAAAATTTAAAGTATATAATGAATTTAAAATAATTTAAATGAGTTATCCGAACCCGAACCGAACCCGCAAAGATTCGATCCGAACCGAACCCGAACCGAAATTTAGAAATACCCGAATGGAGCTGAAATCTTTGAATCCGAAAACCTGAAACCCGAATAGATCTGAACCGAACCCGAATGGATACCCGAACGTCCACCCCTAGATTTGACTGGTCGATAATAGTTAGGCTGTAAAATATTCATCTTACTCCTAATGTCATACTCCCCCGTTTCAATATAGATGATGTTTTAGATGAGATATTTTATTTCAATTTACATAAAGTTTTAGGTTTTAAGGTTAACTTTAACTTTATTGGAAGCTGTTCAACCAATTAAATTTAACAGTTTTTTTTTTTATAATTGGTTAACTGGTTTTAAAATTATATATTTAAAATATTTTTTTAGAAAAATGTAAATTTTTTAATCTTTGTACAAGATGGCAAAACATCAAGTATTATGAAACTGATGGAGTATCTAATACTATTAAAATTTTGTTTGTATGCTTGATTTTTGTTAGGCAGCTAAAAACATATTGGTCTCTGATGAGTGATGACCGACCAATGGCCAAAGTTGTACTGAAACAGTAAATAATTTTATCCTGTTTAGATATCCGATTATTTATTTTGTACTACTTTTTTTTTTTTGTCATCAACAATACAGACTCATATTGACGCTGTGAACCAAACCGGATGATCTGCATCCATATGAACGACGAAAGACAGCTGTTTTCTAGCACTGCGTGCTAGACTATCCGCCTTTAAATTTTGCATCCGTGGTACATAGATGATCTCTGATCAGGTGAAACTCTCTTTCAGGGTCTTGATATCTTCCAAATATGTTGCAAAAGCTGGTCATTCTTCTGGTTCCGAAACCATCTTCACCAATTAAGAACAATCTGTTGCAAACGTAACCTGAAATTGACGTAAATTCCTCATGCATTCCATTGCCCATAAAAGTGCTTCCATCTCCGCATGAAGAGGCGAAAGACTAGCCCTTACATTCCTCGCCCCCAGTAATCCATCGAAACAACCTTGTCCTGTAAACCTAGCACCCTCCTTCCACGAGCCATCCGTAAAACACCATTTTCCTGAGATCGACGACAATACCGTGTCTATTCTTGGTGTTAGCGTCCTCTGGTCATTTACTACTTGTGTCTCAGCCCATAATGTTGATTCTATTTCCGCCAATTTAATCGTATTCATAGAATCTATATCTAAGTTGCTGAAAATTTTGTACTACTAAAAATAGTAAATAATATTAAACTAGGTTAAGATTCGCGCCTTGCACGGGATGAACATTATATATATAAATTATTTTGTGTATTATGTATTTTACATATTATGAAATAATAAATATATATTGAATAATTAAAAAGTTAACTATTACGTATATAATTAAATTGGTGCAAACATATAAATAAATTTAATTAATCCAAACAATATTTTTTCTATCTAATATGATGTATAATTAAATTTAAATGATATTAACATATATAGTATATTTTAAATATTAATATCTGTTATATAATATTTTCTACTCATATGTTTTTTATCAGTTGTATCTTTTATAGCAAAAACGTTAAATTATTGATAACAAAATTTTCATTATGTGATTAATAGTTTTATTAATTTATAATTTTTTAAAAAAATTAAGTTGTTAATATTTGTTCAAAGATTTTATACAAAAAAATATTTGTCAAATTAAATTTTGAAATTATTAAATTTTGAAATTAAAATATTTATGTATTTTTAAATTGTATATATTTTAATTTAAAACAATATATATATATATATAAATCTTTTAATCTTAATACTTATTAAATGAGGCTTTTCTACTTATATGATTTTATAATCATTTGTATCTTGTCATAACAAAATTTTTAAACCATTGATCACAAAATTTGAATATAAGACTTTTAACATTTTAGTAATTTATAAGTGTTTTCAAAAATCCAAAATATAAAATATACAGAAAATATAATTTTTTTATATGGTTAATGTGATTGTTTAATTTATGTTAATAGTTTAAAATTTAATAAACATATGATAGAAGATACTAATTTTTATCAAATCTTTATTATTAAAAATCATTAATTGTCGTATATACCGTAGCTACATTAGACAATTCCATAATTTTTATTTAAGGAAATAATGAGAAACATTAATAATAAATTTATGGTTAGTTTAATAAAAAATTTATTATATATTTAGATGTACCAACGTATTTTTTAAAAGATTTTAAGAATCATTGTAGTGATGACGTGTTGATAAAAAAAAAGTTGTAATGTTTCTTAAATAATATACCGGGGATATATAGGGGATTTCCAAGTATTCTAAGCGATATCTCATATAGTTTTAGGACATGTGTTGCTTATTCTTACGTTTCATATATAGAAAAAAGACACATTTAATATTTAGTGGAATATATCTCGGTAAAAAACTAAGGTAAATAGTGGAGGGAAAATAAATAACAGCGGAGGGAAAAAGGAAACGCTACGAAAATCCACCACCAACATTGATTCTTTTGATCGGAAACGCGTGTTCGACCTTTTTTTAAAAAAAAAAATTCCCGAGAAAACCGGATTTCGAAATCGGCGACGAGATGAAACCATCGCAGGACTCGTTGGATGACTGGAGAGACTATTTCCGGCGAGGGGATTCTGATATTTTCGGGATCATCAATCACGCCATCATCCTCGCCGCCGCTGATTTCCCAGACGAGTTCAAATCCAGGAGAGACGGAATCGCCCAGCTTCTATTCTCTCGTAATGCGAGCCGCAGCTGCATCAGATGTGGCCGCGAGGATAACAATGAGACGGTTGGAGGCTCCGGCGATAGGGATGATTCTGGTGGAGTCGGCGGTGACGAAGGAGATGAGAAGAAAGTGAACGATAACGAGATTGTTGTTGATGAGGTCGTGAGGATCAGAGATATCTTGTTGAGTAAAGATGATGAGGTTGTGATCTCTTTGTTTGAATTAACAATTAGAGTTTGTTTTTGGAGGAATGATTCTGATATTTGTTGTGTTGAGTTTTTGCAGTCAAACTCTGTGTTATTCCATTCCCTGAGGAAGCTTGAGTCCATGTCTCTGAGTGTGGACCTTCTCAAGGTTTGTTTCTGGTGCTGATTTTTGGTAATGTATATTCGAATATGCTGAGTTTTGATTGAAGCATTTGCGTTCTTGCAGGATACTGAAATTGGAAAGGCTGTTAATGGCTTGCGGAGACATGGTTCTGATAAGATTCGGGAACTTGCAAAGGCTCTCTTCGCGTATGAGTTCAATCTTTCTTTTGTGATGTGCATTAAGCTTTGGTCAAAGAGAATCAACTCAGTATTTTATATTCGGATGCAAACCAGCTGCCTTTAGATATGCATCGTTTGATCATTGGAGAGCTGCTCTTGTGCTAGTTGAATAACTTAGAACATTTACTCTTTCGCGCTTTCTGGCTTCTGAATTTGAGTATTGCGTGTGTTTATGTATGGGATGCTCAGAGAGTGGAAAGAGCTGGTGGACCAATGGATGAACAGCACGAATGAAATTGCTGGTAATAGCTTTCTCCTCATGTTCCTTAATCACTGCGAGAAGCTTTTTTTTTGTCAAAGGTTCACAATACTTGGCTAATGCAGGTGATGAAGGGACGCCAGAGTCTGCAAATTATTCGGTAGTTGATGAAGCAGAAGCCTTTCCTTCTCCTCCGCATGATTTAGATTTTTTGGCTCCTGAGCCTACTGGTTTTGAACTCTCTCAGGTATTATGTAAACATATCTTTCCCCTGTCGTATTTTGTTTTGGGCATGTATCAAGTGTTATCCTGAAAACTTTCTTTTCTCGTCTTTGTTTTATGCCTTGGGCCACTTGAAGATCTTAGATGGCTTGGACTGCGATGGAAGTGAGTTATTATTCTCTTTGCTACTCTTTTCTCTACTTTGAAACTCTTCCTAATCCCCCTTGTGATGTTTTCAGATCCTCGTCACAGTGTGGAGCCTAAAAGAAAATCGATGAGGAGACCCGAGGGTACACGTGAACCTAATTTGGTTGGGAGGTACAATAAGAATCAACAGACAAGGAGAGAAGAAGTTGATGCTAGACCTATGAAGCACTCAGCCACCGTCTTCGACGAGCCTAGAAGACAACCAAAGCAAACTAGAGAACAAATGGTACATCCAATCCAAAGAAAACCGATTGTTATTCCTGAGCAGAAGCGGAACTCTCAACAAGATGTGAGTATGAGTTAATAAAGCCTTGATGTTTGCTTCTTTTTAAAGGTTTCTAATAGCAATTGCCATTGTTCTTGTTGCTACAAGAAACTCAAAGCTATGGATCCTGACGCAAAGTTTGAGTTCGCAAAGCGGAAACTCCAAGAGAGCTACCAACAACATGATAAGGGTTAGTCTTTCTCTGTCTCTTCAACATCTCCACTCTTTTGAATACATTCTTGATGGCCATTTTTTTAAATTTTTGACAGCCAAGAGACAGAGGACAATACAAGTACTTGAAACGATTCCAAAGCAGGGTAAAGTCCAGAAACCGCAATTCAAGAGACCCATGCGAAGGTAGTTCCATTTTCCTTCGGGTGATCTAATTATATACAGTTACTATGATGACCAGTCAGAGCTTATTGTAGAAAACAAAAGTGCGTTTGACAGATCCAACATAACCTCTTAGGACGCATATAGCTAGGGGACATATCTTCTGTTTCTTTTTTTTTGTCCTAACTTTATTGGTACTTCCCGTCAAGTGAATAAACGGTTTGGTCCGGTTTTGTGACAAGTTTGAACCTCATAATGGAAAGGCAAAGTGTTACATTTTATATTGTTTGAGCCTACGTTACATTTTATGACACACTGCCTTGGAACTTCAAGTCCACTTGTCGCTCTCGTTGTGACCCTCCAAAAACATCCCCTAGAAACTTTGCAACAACAGATATGAACTCGTCTGGCTTTTCCTCTTGTGGAAGATGCCCACATTTCTTAATCACTTCAAACACCGATCCAGGGATGGCTCGTGACAGCCTCTCTGCGTTCCATGCTGGCACAATCCGGTCTGTATCTCCGGTGACAATCAGAACTGTCATCAACATGGAGAAGAAGTCATTATGTTAATGAGAAAACATTTGGTCTAATGAAAATTGCAGGTTTGTTGAACAGAGTCAGAGATGTTACCAGGACATTTGATTTCTTGAAACCTTTTCGACAATGGAGGTTTCTTCTCTGAGCCATTGTTATCCGTTAATGTAGCCACGGTGAACTCAACAAGAGCTTTGTCCCATCCCTTTGCTTTTAGAGGCTGTTTTTCACACAGTTTCCAACATTTAACAACATGACAATGCATAAGAAATGAATGAGCCAGAGAAGCAGAGGAACATCACCTTTGTATAGCCCTGAACAACGTGATCAGTCACTTGTTTTGAGTCATACCAAGCGTTTCTAACGGCTGTTACTCCGAACTTATTGATCGCCATTCTCACCTAACGACAAAAAACCATCACCATAAACACATCAAGTAAGATCCTTTTGAGGTTCTGTAGAACCATGAAAATGAGAAGGTACCAGCATGACTCCAAGATATGATCTGAGGAAAGCTGCCAAAGCTTTCTTGTATAGAGAACTCAGCATACTCGCCATTCCCGTTAGAGCTCTCGAAATTGCTCCTATAATGACTTTGCTTAACTCAACTAAAGTCCCTAGAAACTTGCTCCTGGGACCATTTTCGCCACGGTTATCTCCAGCACCAGCAGCTGTGTTCACTGGACGAGGAGCAAATATAGCTGGAGCGACGAGAATGAGTGCAGCAACACGTTCTGGGGATTCAAAATAAGAATCTACAGCTACAAGGCAACCTGCTGAATGCCTACAACATATGAAAACATTAAACACTTTGAAGAAGAGATGCGAAGTGTAATGTAACATACTAACTTACCCTACAAGAATGGCCTTATCGGCTGCAAGAAAGTCGATGAAGTACAACGTGGTTAGCACGGAGTACACCATGGAGTACGGATTCAACGGCTTTGCATCATTGGTAACACCACTAAACGGGTGAAGGATCCGAGAAGTCAGTCCAAATGCGGGTCTATCAAAGGCGAGAACTTTCGAACGGACAAGGCGAGCTAAAGGCTTCATGACTCTGTTCCAGGAGAACACAGAAGCGCCAAAGCCGTGTAAAAGAATCATAGGAAACTCGACTTTTGGGGTTGTTCCTTGAGCATCGACGTTTGTGATGGGAGCATCATCAGAGAGTGTGCGTGGATCAAACACTTTGTGGTGTATGTTAACACCTTGAAACTCGCAGAAACAGCTGTCTGGATCAGCTAAGTTCATTGGATCCTGTTCTGTTTCAGCTACTGTCTCCTCTTTGGTCTGAGCACCACCATCAAGAAATTGATCTGAAAATTTATGAGTACATTTTAATTAGGAAGATTAATCATCTAAAGAAGATCATTAGGGGACAAAAGACACAGAGAGATTCATCCAATTATAAGTAGAAACCCAAAATGTTTCAAATTTAGCAGAAAGTATGAATCTTTTAGGTAAGTTCAAGAACAAAGAGCTACTCATCAGTCCAAAGTATAGACCTTTTTTTGAGAAACTTTGATAAGAAGCTCATGAGTAAAGAAGTAAGGAACAAATTTTGACGTGTTTAGAGTTTATACCTGGGGAGCCAGAGAGAGAGGGAGAAGCAGCATTGGAGACGATGAAACGTTTCCCCGGACGGCGAAAGGATTGGCCGGAGATTAGGCAAGGCATCTGAAAGTTGGTTCTAGAGGAATCTAAACTAAGCTTTGCATTGGAAGATAAGGAAGAGAAAGTTATGATACTCTGCTTTGGTTGGTGTAAGAAGAAGATGCGTGTGGTGGTGTTTAATAAATTCATTGTTGGCTCGTAATTACGAGACAGATGATGATGATAAAGCAAAAGTACAAAAGCTTGAGTTATAATATTTCCAGATTGTGTTCCGTCTCTCTTTTTTAAATAAGATACTCCTTTTTTTTTTTTTTTTTTGT
>NC_027752.1:42652712-42661765 GCF_000695525.1 Brassica oleracea var. oleracea | reverse complement strand
CCTTTTTTTTTTTTTTTTTTGTCTATCACACTGGACGAAGAAGAAGGACCGTAACGTCAAAAGCCCACTCTCACCTCCGTTTTGTTGCCACGTGGGTATAATACGGGACAATTGTTTTTCATCCAAAAGCTTTATTTTTTTGTCGAAGACAACAAAGAAAGGATTCATTTATTAATATCCGCAAGAAACTAGAAACTGAGAAGGGTACACGGCATACAGGTCGGTCCGGTTTAGGTTTACCAAACCGGTTACCAGTTTCACAGAGAGTATAAATAAACGTCAACGGTTACAAACACTTGTTCAAAGGTTCACCACAACACACAAAAAGCATTTATGCAAGAAGCTATCCAATTCTTAGCCCCTCCACTGATCCTTCTTGTTCCTGATTTCTCTGAGAGTATCGATCGGTGATTTGCAACCAAGTTTCTCCTGTACAAGAATACATTGAGACAAGAGTTAAAAGATCGATATCAGCAAGAGAACAGTGACAACTTGATAAAGATTGAATACACAAGAGCCTGCACACAGGTACTTTAGCCTTGTTCGAGATTAGGATAAGTTACCTGTATCTCAGGATTATTAACGCGCATAAACGGGTTTGTTTCAAGCTCTTCCTCTAGCGTTGAAGGGATTGTGGGAAGATTTGCTTGGCGCTGTTGACGGGCCCATGACAGCTTCTGCTGTATCTTCTCGTTGTTTGGTTCCACAGTTAGAGCAAACTCCAAGTTCTTCACTGTGTACTAAGGAAACATAAAAAATATATATAAGGGGTTATTCAGTGTTTATAGAGACATCGAACTCAAAATACGATATTATGAAGCTGTTGTTTCTTATTGTTACCTCGTGGCCGCAGTAAACCTGGGTCGGTTTAGGTAGTGAAGCCAGAGTCACACACAAGGACTGATGCATCTGTTCAGCTGTCCCTTCGAAAAACTTCCCACAGCCAGCAACGAACTGTATAGCATCAAAGTAAACACAGTTTCTATATGGAATTAAGATATGTTCTTGATATTATATGGAACAAGAGCATCCAGCTTGTAATGTTAACACTTACAAGTGTATCTCCAGTGAACACGGCTGGGGTTTCTCCATCTTTGCCAGTGACATAGTAACTAATGTGACCCTTGGTGTGACTGAAACATGCAGCAAACATATCAGAAGGATAACAAGAACCAATAAGATCAAAATTAAAATAAAAGCAAACATACCAAGGGGTGTGAAGAGCTAATATGTTAACATCATGACCCAAAGACAAGGTGTCACCATTATCAACCGCATCAGTGCATCCCTTGACCTTATCCAGAGAGCCTCCATAGACTTTGATTCCAGGCACCAACTGCTTCATCTTCTCGTTGCCACCAGCATGATCCCTTTCAAGGCAAAAAAAAAACAACAACCCAACAATCAGAGAAGGACACATAAAAAATGAAACTTTAGCTATAAACTCCAAATCATAAAAATTGGAACCAAGAGAATCTTAAAAATGAATGAAACGTTGATAAAGTTACCGACTTTAGGTGAAAACAGAGTGAAGTGAGAGAAAGTTAGTTACCAGTGATGATGCGTGGTGAGAACGAACTTGATATTGGCACTGTGCTGCTCAGCCGACTGAATCACTTTCTCGGGATCAACAGGATCCACAACCGCCGAGTCTCCGGTGCTCTCATCGATTATCCTGTCAAAAATCGAGAAAATTGACAATAAGCCGAATCAGAAAAAGAAGGAACGAAATTGGATACGGAATCGCTCACAGGTAGGAGTAGTTGTCTTCTAGACAGGGAACGTGGGAGATCTTCATCGTCTTCTTCGGTTGATTCGATCGTCGCAATCCTCAAAATGGCTACGTGCTGGTTCATCTGCGAGGTCTAGACTAAAGTAAAACTAGCGGTTAACCGATTCGGTTTGTACTAACCGGATCCAATAAAAACAAACTAAAATCAAATTGAACCGAATCAAAATCGTAATTGTCAACCGGTTCGTTGAGATTTGTTTATTTTTAGGGTTAATTCAGGTGAATTGTTGTGGTCGTCGGAAGAAGTGAAAAGGAGAGGATATGGGGAAGCAGCCGGTGAAGTTGAAGGCGGTGGTATACGCGCTTTCGCCGTTCCAGCAGAAGATAATGACCGGACTCTGGAAGGATCTCCCTGAGAAGATCCACCACAAGGTCTCCGAGAATTGGATCAGCGCCACTCTCCTCGTCACCCCGGTCCTCGGAACCTACTGGTAACTCTCTTCTCTCTCTCTCTCTCTCTCTCTCTCTCTCTCTCTCTCTCTCTCTCTCTATCTCTCTCTCTCTCTCTCTCCTTAATCGATATCAAAGATCTGGTGATTGTTTATTTCTACTTCGATCTAGCTATTGTTCGTGGTAGCATAGGCTTTTGATGTGTTCGTTTTCTATGATTGGTCTCCACGATTAGTGCCCTAACCTTGTTGCTTTGTCTGAAAAGACTAGTTAAAGTTTGTCTCTCTATTCTAATCATCGTCCGTGCTTATTAACCTTCTTCGTATACATACACAAATGAAACTAGGTATGCTCAGCAGTTCCAGGAACAGGAGAAACTCGAGCACAGGTTCTGAAACATGAAGCCCAGTCCTCTACTACAACTATTTGTCTTTGGTCCGAAGCCATTTCCTGTAATAGAATCTTCCGAGTCAGTTGTTGTCTGAAATTTCCAATGAAATGTTTTGGTTCATGACAATCACTGTTGAGTGTTGATCTGCATATTCCTTGATATAATATGGACAACGTTTGCTACTTTGCTTCACACTACTTTTTTTTACAATCATGTTCAATATTACGCACACTGATATTGACAAAAGAAAAAAAAAACTGCAGGCGAAAGAGGATAACAAGATTAACAGTTGATATGTGTGTGTCGCTCAAGACGGCTCCTCTCAACAGTTGTATCCACATTCCTTCACGTCCGGTCCAATAAATCTAGAGGTAAACGGATCGACCCGAATCCACAACAAGGAGAAGATGGAAGAAAGAAGCACCGACCAGACCACAATAACAGTCGGAGTCCTGTTCTGTCTCCCCATCAAACCCTTGAGGAACGGGTACAAGTGAACAATCACCCAAAACGCAAATAAGAGCTTACCAAAAAGAGGTCCCCAAGTCTGATACCCACTGTTGAGCGCGTAAGAGATACCCGCAACCACTCCCAAAAGGTTTATAATCAGCAGAGTCGTCGGCGGGATCAAAAGCGTCGTCCATTTGATCAAGTAAAGCTCGGCCGAGTCGCCGTCTGTCCGAGGCTTTCGATGTGACTGTGAAGTTTGTGTCTATACCGGCCAGCACTTTGAGAAGTCCTTGGACGACTGCAAACAAGTGAGCTGAAACACCACCAATGACCCAAAACTGTTCGTTTCTCCACCACTAGTCTATACCCACTCCACTCCATCTCATCTCAAGCACACCCGTGGCGAAAATCGAAAGGAAGAGAGAAAGAAACCATATGCTCGCCAAGTTACTTATCTACAAACATTTTCACACACCATTTGCTTAGGCCATTGAGATATGAATTAACATTAAAAGATAGAGAAAGCAAACCTCAGGAATGATGAATTGGTTGGTGAAGAGACAAACGGCAGGCAATGTGCAATACATGAGGAGAGGAATGGATGTGATTGGGTAGATTGTGGTGTTGACATATGCAAACCTCTCAAGAAACTTCAGCCTCCCTCCATAACCATACCAGATTGGACAATGACGACTAAAGAGAATCTCTATTGAACCTAGAGCCCACCTAAGCACTTGGTTCAACCTATCAGAGAGATTAATAGGAGCAGATCCTTTGAATGCAGGTAGTTTAGGCATACAGTAAATCGACCTCCAGCCACGTGCATGCATTTTGAACCCGATGAGGATATCTTCTGTTACAGAACCATAGATCCACCCAATCTAAACAAATACCATACAGAGCCTAACATGTCAGAAAATCAATCCTGGATATGTAACGAAGCATACAAGTGTAAAAGAGTAGAAGAGAGAAGATACCTCAGTTCCCCACTCTGTTGTGTCCTCGTATCCACAGCTAATGACATGGATAGCTTCTTTGAGAAGGTTTTCGGGAGTAGCATAGAGAGGAAAACCTCCATGTTCCATTAGTGTTGAAGCAACAAAAATATCTGATTGTCCAAACCGCTGCTCCAGTCTTATTTGCGACATCAGGAGGGTCTTGTCATCATCTAAAGCAGGAGCTGGTTTTGCAAAATGTGGTACAGTTCAAGAGACTTATGTGTTAACCCAGCATGTCAGTATAACAGGGAACTGAAACAGAAGGAGAAACAAGTTTACCTTCAACTCCCTCTTCTATATCACCAATGTTGACTACAGGAATAGTTGAGTCAGAGTTCTTGCTAGATTTTTTCTTGTCAGGACCCTTTTTAGATTTGGATCCCTTCTTTCTAGATCCTCCATAAAGTCTAGATAATACACTTTCTCTCTTGTGTTTTGGTTTAACTGGAGGTTCATAACCATATAATGCAGTTCTATTGAATACACAGCCAGTTCCCACATATACAGGTCCTTGGATCCCATCAAAGCCTCTCAAATTTATCTGAAGACCATATCACATAATGCTAAAGCTGATGACCTTTTCTGCTAAGATGAGAAAGTGAAACTTACCTCGAAAAAGATGGTGTTCCGGTTAGCATATCTATCATTTTTGTCAATACCATCAAACCTCTGAGGGAACTGGACATAACAGACTTGCTTCCCAAGGTCTGGATCCATTAGGAAGCACATAGCCTCTCTCAAGGCCTTGCTGTTATTTATGTAATGATCACAATCAAGATTCAATAAGAAAGGTCCATTAGTAAGGACTGCTGAAACTCTAACCTGTCCAAGAGAAGAGAGCATTGTTCATTAGATGCAAAAACAGAAAAAAATAAAAAAGGAAAAACCCATTGATCAGAAACTTACAAGTGCATTCATAGCACCAGCCTTTTTATGGTGCAGGAACCCTGGTCTATTTTCTCTAGAAACATAGACCAAACGTGGAAGCTCGTTGCCTTCTGCATCAAGTCCACCATTTTGTCCTAAGAAAACCTGCAATCAACAAATGATACTACAAGACCATCACGTTTCAGTTCTAATAACAATTGAATACTTTTTATCCTAAATATTTAAAATTATCCGAATTATCTACATTTTTATCTGAAAATTCAATATTTAATCCGAAAATTCTGATTTTTTTTACCTTTTAACCCTAATGAACCGAAGAACCAGAACCGAGGGTATAGCTAGTTCCTAATTTTGTTATCTGAATTGAACCGAATTTTCTAAATACCCGAATAGATATTAAACCTCTAGAACCAAACTGGAAACCGAAAACCGAATCCCATGGCTAAATCCTAACATTTATATTATCTCTTACCTGGATCATTCCTGGATGATCCCTTGTGTTGTTTCCAGGCCATGGCGTACCATCTTGCACAACCCAACCTTCTCCAGGGACTTTCTCAGCCTTGGAAACAAGTGCATTTATTCTGATCTTGAATCTCGCATACTCCCTCTGCCAAATACACAACACATAATCAATAATAGCATTGCCAAAAAGTAACTTACATACAAACAAACTTACCTTCATAGCTCTGCGATCTTTGACAAATGACGGATGAACTTTATCCTTCAAGTAATCAACTTTCAAAGCAAAGTACCATTCTGGTGCTCGAGGCTCAATACTATACTTCTTGCAGAAAGGTACCCATTTTCTAGCAAACTCTGATGTCTCTGCTAGTGACTCAAATGATAACATAGCAGCACCATCGTCAGAAACATAACAAGACACCTTGTCCACCGGGTAATCAACCGCCATGATAGAGAGTACTGTATTGGCTGTCACCAGAGGAGGCTCCTTTAAAGGGTCAACAGTACTCACAAAAATGTCCACAGCTGCTAATTGTGATGGTTCGCCTGCACGATCGTATCTGTAATGAAGTTAAAGATTAGCAGCAAGCAAAAAAGATAAAGACACAAGGCAGTGAGTTAGAGCTTCAGAGTAGTTATAACCATTGTTCAATTATCAAGAAATAGCAGAGGACTAGCTACTTGAAGGGATTATCAACATTAAAGAATTATTTATTTATTATATATATATTTCAAATTTATAGAATTCATTTTAGTTTTTGATTTTAATATACAAAAAAAAAATAGGTTTTTTATTTTGAATTTTTACCAACATTAATGTTTAACTTTACAGATTTAGATTAATTTAAATCAATATTAATCAATTTTAAAATAATGTAAACCAATTTGAATCGTATGAATCGAATTTTAAGATAATCGTTTCGCTAGGACTAAGTTGCCGTCTAGCTGGACCAGTTTTAGAACCACGGTTATAACATACCTAAGAGATAGTCTATCGAGGTATGTTTCTCGGTTAACAGGGAACCACTTGGGGAACTGATCAAGAATCCAAGATATAGAAAACCATATCTCACAAATCACTGATACTAGCCATAGACCAAATGCATTTGGCACTGGATTCGTGACACGGTAATGTAAGAAGAGACATAGGATTACGAGACGCAGTGTTATAACCAATCTGTAAGGGTTTATATGTGATGATCGAATCGATACTTTCCTTGAAAGAGGCAGCCGCGCGGCTTCTTCATTGGTGCACCAATTTAGAACACATTATTCAACACATCAACTTAACTAGGGAAAGAGGAAAAAAAGAAGAAGAAGTAGCATGCATGCATCAGCAACATGGGCCAAAAAGAGATAGCAAAGAAACTGGCACTCACAGCAAAGCCTCATCAACGGAGTCATTAATGGTGGCATTAAAATCATATACACCCCTTTCAGAAGCAGATTGAGATCTCACAGGACTGAATCCGTTCTCCTGCTTCATTTTCCAGACGTCAACCCTCTCCTTCCAGGCTACATCCACAATCCTTCTGCTTGCTGCAAGGGTAATACAACAGAGTTTTTTTTTTGTGCTAACCAAATTGAGAAGCTAGCTTTTAAGTAAGCATTCATGTGGGGAGTATACGTGAGGGAAGCCGCTTTCCACTAGATATAGTAGAAGATACAGATTGGCCTTCAAGTGAAGCAGCAGAAGACTCTCCAGAAACCTAATAATAAGTAAAAAAAAAAAAAAACTTAGATCCCAACATTTAACTCAAGCTGGATAGGCATGATGTGATGTTAATTCAACAAAGGGAATGAATCCACAATGTCTTACCTCTTGTATACTAATGAGACGAGTATTAAGATTTGGAGGGACCTCTTTGTCAGAAACAGAGTGCTCAACCTCTTTCCCCTTCCCATGTGTAAGATGCCATCCAAGCATCCCCTCTGGTATCTTCTCCTTCTGTGAGTTTTCTGTATAACTAAACTCACTAGCATCTTCACCAGTGAAGAAATCCTCGTCTTTATCTCCAGGAATTGCAGGACTACCTAGACTCAGTAACACAATGATACAAACTTTAAGTTCACAGAAGATATATGAAGACTAAAGAAGAGTCAAAGTGTACCCTTGTATATGGTCTTGCATTGAGGACAAGACTGGTTTCCATATTTCGTTTCATACTCGTAGCAAGGTCTACAAACTGAGAACGAGCAGACATCACACGCCACAAAAGGATCTCCATTCTCAGCTCTTCCAACGTTTTCACTACATATCTGACAAGTCTGCTCACCAGAGTTACTCATCAGCTTCATTACGTAATGTATGAGTAAGACACAAACACATGCACATGCACTCTCAGTCTCTCTCTCTCTGTGCATTCACTCTCGTACAAGTAGATATTTATAGAGGAGAATTGGCTTTGCTTGCAAGCTGCACCACTCCACATTGTCACCTTCACACAGTCTTCTTCTCTAGTTACTCTCTTTTCTTCTTTTACTCCACTTACCATTGTCAAAGTGTAATTACGAATTTAAAATTCATTTGATTGTGTAAAGACTCTAAACTATTAAATTCCAGTCTTCTTCTCTAGTTACTCTCTTTTCTTCTTTTACTCCACTTACCATTGTCAAAGTGTAATTACGAATTTAAAATTCATTTGATTGTGTAAAGACTCTAAACTATTAAATTCCAAATTAATACTGAACATTTAATTAAATTGAGTTTTCTTGACGCAAGATAAAACTGAACAGAAACATTTAATTATATCATTTTTAATTAAAAAATATTCTTCTTTATTAAATATTTTATCAAACCGGTTAACAACACACGGACTCCTTTGTTCTTAAATATTTTTTAGATAGTGGAATCGACAGAAACGGCAGCTTTGATGAGTAAACCAAAGAGCACAAAAGGGTTAGAGAAGAAAGGTGAATGGTCACTGTCCACTTCGTACGCTTCTCTCGGTGGTCACCTTTTCATCATCGCCTCCTGCTGCTCTGGTTTCATCAGCCGGTCGTGCAACGTCTTGATGTACACGCGCGGCACGTGCACATAAATCAATTCAAAAATAAGAAAAAAATATTAAACGTGATCATTCAAAATCAAGCGAAAAATAAATATAGTTAGTGATAGAAAGAAAATCAGATAAATGAAATCATAAAACAAAAACTAAGTTTTCATGAAATGAGAAACATTATTCAGATGAAAACAAAACCAAAATCTAAAAACTTCAGGCTTCAATCGCCATATTCCACCATCAACCTTCATATAATAAATAATTATTTTAAAAGTTCAACAATATCTTAAAATATTTTGGATACTTATTAAGAATTAAGATCATATTTGGTAGAAGTTCTTTTTGTGATTTTAAATGTTTCGGGTTCTATCGGATATCCATTTAGGTACGGGTTCGGTTCGGATAATACCCATAACCCAAATTACCAAAAAACAAGATTCATTCGGTATTTATGTCGGATTCGAATCGATTCGGATTCATTTTTATCGGATCGGGTTCGATTCGGATTTTCGGGTTCGGTTTATTTGCCCAGCCCTAAGAATAAAGCAATTAAAAAGTGATTAACTGGAATATTACAAAAAAAATTAAAGATTTATGGAAACAGATAATCTTTTCCCAAGTCTTTTTTTTTGCTAGCAAAAAAAAATTAATGGGAAAAGATTATCTGTTTCCATAAA
>NC_027752.1:42546752-42652508 GCF_000695525.1 Brassica oleracea var. oleracea | reverse complement strand
GGGTTTAGGGTTTAGAGTTTAGGGTTTAGGGTTTAGGGTTTAGGGTTTAGGGTTTAGAGTTTAGGGTTTAGGGTTTAGAGTTGAGAAATGAGGTTTTGGGGATAAGATTTCAAATTTTGAAAAATAAAAAAATTAAAATTTTTAAATGATAAACTTAGAAATGTGCTATTTTGATCATTTTAGTTTTGGAGTGCTATTTTTGTGATATAAACTTAGAAATGTACTATTTTGGAGATTTGCCCTTCCATAAATCTTTAATTTTTTTTTCCCATCAGATTAACTCTGGTATTTTGTACATTTCAAGATTTTTTTTCTTTATGTATATCTTTTTTCCAAATGTATACTTAAGGCACCCAATAAATACCTATCAATTAAAGTAATAAAAAGAATTGAAATAGTAGGAAAGAGAATGATAGTTTGTTAGAATCAATCGTTTATAAAGGTACTGCAAAGGAAATGGTGAGAGATGATTCTACACTTATCAACCTGCAGCAACTTAGTTAATCTCCCTGTTCGGGAACGCACTGGACGCTAGTCAGTCGGCCGGGTTGGACCTATCACCTAAAAAAAAAATCGGGGATTAATCGGAAATTATGAGGGGCGGAATTTTTATATTGTTTACTTTGTTATAAACATGTTAATCTTTAATTATGTATAACATTAATACATTTTCATGTTTAAGATTGTATAAAACACACAAATAGAATATATAAACTTAATATAGTGTAATTTATATCAAAATTATGAATATAAATGATATTTATAAAATTTTAGATCCAATAAATAAACAAAAATATTATTAAAAAAATAGATTAGGCGGCTAGGCAGTTATTTAGGCGATCTAGACGGAGAAAATCGGATATCCGATTTTTTAAACCGATTTGGCATAAATCGGGGCGAAAAAGTGACGCGTAGCGCCCAAACGGCCGTCTATGCGGCTGGACGGCCGATTTTTAGAACAGGGTTAATCTAAAACAAATAAAACATAAATAGAAAATTTAATATTATATATGAGAAACCGATGGAAGCTCTCACCCTTGCCCATGCTCTTACATATGTTGCGATCAATCACCACCAATTTTAAGAAAATAAGAAAACGTAAATGTCATGATATCTACGTAGAACTATCAAATTATAAATGAAAAGAATTGCGACTTCTGAACAAAATAAAGGTAATCAATTAGGTGCAAATAGTTAACCATTGATTGAGAAGAGGGAAAAGGAGAAATATCACAAACAAAGATGAAGACATCACACGCCACGAAGAGATCTCCATGCTCAGTTCTTCCAATGTTTTCAGTACATATCTGACAAGTCTCTTCACCGTACCAGCTTCACGTTTCTCGTACTTAATGTATGAGTAAGACACACACACACACGCACTCTCAGTCTCTTCTCTCTCTGTGCATTCACTCTTGTACAAGTAGAGATTTATAGAGGAAAATTAGCTTTGCGTAAACGCTGCCACCACTGTACATTGTCACCTTCACACTGTCTCCTTCTCTACTTCACTCTTTTCTTCTTTTACTCCACTTACCATTGTCAAAGTGTAATTACGAATCTAAAAATTCATTTTATTGTGTAAAGACTTTAAACTATTAAATTCCATATTAATACTAAACATTTAATTAAATTGAGTTTTCGTGACGCAAGATAAAAATTGACAAGAACGATTGGTAAGTAGAGTGTTATATATCATTTAATAAATAATTTTCTTCTTTATTACATACTTTTATCAAACCGGTTAAATATGTTTAGATATAATCCCTTGTTCTTAAATATGTTTAGATAGGGGAACCAACAGAAACGGCAGCTTTGATGAGTAAACCAAAGAGCACAAAAGGGTTAGAGAAGAAAGGTGAATGGTCACTGTCCACTTCGTACGCTTCTCTCGGTGGCCACTTTTTCATCATCGCCTCCTGCTGCTCCGGTTTCATCACCCGGTCGTGCAACGTCTTGATATACACGCGCGGCACGTGCTCCTCCACTTCTTGTCCTTTTTCTTCAACTTTTGCTGTCGTTAGCGCCAGAACCGGACCTGGTCTCATTAGTAACGCAGCCAACGCACATTCCTTGACAACATTCATAAACAAAAACAGCGAGCATAAGGACAAAAGATTTGGATTGTGAGAAAAAATATCTGATTTGAAACATAGAGAAAATAAAATAAAATGGAGAATACCTGTTGAGGACTCATGTGGTAAAGGAGCTTTCGACGGTACTCCGGTTTGATAAGGGCACTGGTCGGCGGATGCTCGGGTCCTAAACCGAAACCAAGCTCATAGACATCACCATGTTCTGATAGTTCAGGCACTCCCTGTGACAGAACAGCAAAACGTCACTCACAAGTTACCTTCATTTTAAAGTAATTTTTTATTTATTTAATTACATCTTTCAAATCTTCATCGGTCTGAAACCCGAATTTGAGCATTGTAGCTGCAATATAAACAGCTAGAGAGATTTTCTTAGGGAATTTATGTATCGAGCTCGTTACGCTAAGCCCTCCTGCACTGTGACCCACTAGTATCACCTGATGACAAAACATAGAACAGAGAAAACAGAGTGAATTTGCTTAGGCTTCAAGAATTAACTAAGTTAGTTTTTTAGTTTTCTCGGGTGTGTGTCTGACCTGTTCTTGTTCGGGTAAGGAGGAGAGGAAGTCGGTGAGTGGTTGGTTGTATTGGTCGAAGGAAGTTAGAGAATCGGCAGAGGAAGGATCGATGCCGGAGGATTTGAGGTCGATGCAAGTGACGGTGAAGCCAGAGACTTCCATGAGACATTTGATTTTGTACCAGCACCATGATCCTAAGCTTATGCCGTGTATTAACACGAAGTGAGGTGGTTTACTTCTTGGTTTCAAGACTAGGGTTTCTTCTTGATTCTCCTCCGCCATCAACTACGCCGGCGATTTGATGGATTTTTTTCAGCTTGGTGCTTTGGGTGTTTTCTTGGGGTCTTTGTCACATATGTCAAGCGCATACACAGTGGTGGAAGATATATGTTTGCTTCTTCCCATTTCCTTTTAGTGTGATTTTTTTTCTTACTGTAACGTTTCAACATTAATCAGTAATTATTTTATTCTTATGAAATGATGAAAATATCTGTTGACTTTTCATAGAAGTTTTATCCAGTTATAACATAAGTTGAAGGAAATAAAAATAAAACTTTAATTTTCATAGAAATTTGATAACTAGTAGTATGCATGCAACTTAAGTAGAATTTCTAGGGAAATTTTCCTTCTGCAGCTTATTTTCTCGCTCAGCCAATTCTGTTTTCTTTTTCTGTTTGGGTCTTATTAACTACGTTGCATGGAAACTCGGTTGAAGGTCCGTTTCACATTTCGGAAACGTTTCGGAATCGGAATCTCTCGGAAACTCACGGAAACGCTTTGGAAACTCGTTTCTTAAAAATCTCAGTTTGGAAACTTAGTGGAAACTTGCGTTTCTATTTTGGAAACTCGCGTTTCTGTTTTGGAAACGCTAGAACTTTCCAATTGGTTATGACTTGTTGTTATGATTTTTATTTTAGTTAAGTTATTTAATATTTAAGTACTGGGTTTTTGTTATTTTGATTTTTTTATATAACTTTGATGTTTAATGATGATTTATTTTATTTTTGTATGATTAAATAGAATGGCTATTTATTTATTTGTATTTTAAGATATATTAAACATATATTTTCAAAAAAGATATACTAAACATAACAAAAATGAATATAAATATTAATCAGTTATATATATATATATAGACGTTTCTAAAACATTTCTAAAGCAAAAAAAATAAAAAAATCAAGTTTCCACGTTTCGAAACGAAACCGTTTCCGCGTATCCGTTTCTGTTTCCATGCAACCTAGCTTATTAAACAGTTTTTTTTACCAAAATTAATCGAACAACTGATTAGTTTATTTGGTAAAATATCTAATAGATTAATAAAGCAATTAAAAAGTGATTTACTGGAAAAATATTACAAAAAAAAAATCAAGAGATTTATGGAAATGGATAATCTTTTCCCATCAAGTTAACTCTGGCATTTTGTACATTTCAAGATTTCTGCTTTTTTCTTTATGTATTTCTTTTTCCAAATGTATACTTACGTATGTTGCGATCAATCACCACCAATTTTAAGAAAATTAAAGGAAGAAGAAAAAGGGTATAGTTTGCATCTATATATACATAGTTATATATGTTTGTCGATTTGATTGTGGATCCGACTTTGGTGTATGGCACTTGGTTTATTGCATCTCCGTATAGTTGAGATAGTCAATGAGTAATAATTGTCTGCTGACTATATTCTTACGATTTGTATTTGTGTGTTTATTCGCACTAGTTACACGTTTATATCCACTAAACAGCTTTTAATCTTGAGCGGGATTTCCACCTTAATGTTTAGGTTAATTCGAGGACGTATGTAAATAATGATTAATCTCGACTCACAACAGAAAATCTAGTATTTGATAGCTGTATTCGAGTATACAAATAGTCATCGCTATTATAAAATGTTACATAGATTCAGGTATGTCACGTGTGAAACATATATTATAATGGCCCGTGCTAGGATTCATTTGTATTCTGACTAAAATTGATTATGTAGGATTACTAGTTTTTTCTCGGTCAAATTTGTAACGTAAAAACAATAACGTTCATTGACCATTACAATGGCTCGTTGCTAAAAATAAAGAATAAATCTTACACGGAACACTTCGGTCTTGACAAAATGTAATGTTATGAACCATTTGAGTTTGCCCAAAAAATCAATATCAGAATAAATGGGTGTCATTCGAAGGCCTTCTAGTTTTACCTTACACGTCAAAAACTCGAAACTATTTGACTTGTTGAACGTATGTTTAATGATCAGTAAAGTTAGAAAACGTAAATGTCATGATATCTACGTAGAACTATCAAATTATAAATTAAAAGAATTACGACTTTTGAACAAAATAAAGGAAATCAAATAGGTGCAAATAATTAACCACTGATTGAGAAGAGGGAAAAGGAGAAATGTCACAAACAAAGATGAAGATATCACCTCCTTTTCAGAGAGTAACGTGTTTTCCTTATTTTCTTCAATATCTCCTTAACTTTCGGTTTATTTTGTAACATTACATATTTTTTACTTTCAATAAAGACAAGCCAACGTGTAAATGAAAATGACATGACTTATGATCATAACTCAAGTTGTAATATTCTAGTATGCAATATTCCGTATTATGAGGTTTTCCCACTCATGGCTCTCTAACTCTTTCTCCTCTAACCAGTTTTAAGGTTTTTTTAACCAAGAAACGTGTAGTCTTCAGCGACCGGATAACCCGCCTAACAAATCGTTACAAAATCCAAAAAATAAAATAAAATTTCTTGATCAGAAAATACAACATCTCCGCTTAGGCCATTCATTTTTTCAACATAATAGTGAATTTAGATGTTTTCTTGAATAGTCTTACGTGCATTCAACTGCATCAGATGCTTTTGATATTTAGAGGAGCGGGGGACAATCCAATAAGTGTGAGAGGTGACATATGAAATGGCCTGAGCGGAGACATGTGCAAAAAGAAAGAAAGTCTTTGCCAATTGTCAGAGTCTTTGTGGACGAGGGAATCAGATTCATTTTCATTATAAACCTTCTTTTTCTCTGTGGTAGACATTTGAATGAGTGTATATCAAAAATTCAATCTATAATATAGTTTCAACAAAATAAGACTACCACTAATTTCTCACCGCTAAACCATCATCAGGTTGTATATTTAGGGCAACCTCAAAGGCAGAGAGAGAATATAGAGAAAGCAACGATTGGGCATTTTCTGTTTGATTAGAGTTAACTCGAGTAACATGTCTACTAAATATCAGTATATGATACATGCTTACAAAAGATCGGCAGGTAGTGGAAATAGCCATGTCCCTTCGTCTCAAAAGGTCTTAAGCGGTGTATAGTGACGCGCATAACTTTTCTTTTATAACTGTTCAATCATTGTGGAGTACTATATAGTTGAACAGTTGTTTAAATAATAACCAATTAAGAAACATGGTTCCATTCATTTTCTTCATTTCTCTTGTATTTTAAACTAATACTAGATATTGACCCGCCCTCGGAGGGCGGGTATATTTTTTGTTTTTTTAATTTTTTACGTAATATAATTTATGTCTGTGTTTTTATAATTATATTTTTGTATGATATGAATTTAGTAGAATAGATATAATTTTCTCTATATTAAATAAATAATTGATTAAGTTTCATAATTGTGTACTTGTGTCATATATGTTTGGGAAATTATTTTTAATCTTTATTCACCAAATTTGCAATTTGTAATATATTTTTGCACTTTCATATATGATAACATTTTTAATTTTCCACATTTTATTTCTAAACTTAAGTAGGTGTTTTAATAGAATAGACATAACAGATAACCCTAAAAATTGTTTGATAATAATATAGATTAGTAATATCTAATTAAGGTCAATTAGATAAAAGCGCATACAAATACACAATGCAAAACAATACATCAAATTTGATGCTCCAGGCCCATATAAATAAATAAATCCTGAACACAAACTTATTATACCGAAAAAAAACTTTTTAGAAAATCAGCTCGAAAATAGAGTTTCTCTCTCCCTCTTTCTATTACAACCGACCAGATCTTGTCTCAGCTCAAATTTAATCGATCTGTAAAAAAAATTGCTCAGATCAGCTCAGGTACATGTAATATCACTCGTTTTGTTGTTAGATTAAATATATTTTGTTGCATGTAATCTTATTTTGAGGTGAAATCTGAGAAATTTATTTTGAATAAAATTTCAGATGTGACGGATTCTCTGTTTCTTCTGATGAGGGATCTGAGTGAAGCTGATCTTAATCGATGATAATATATGTGTCTGAAGTGTACTGGAGGGAAGGAAAGGTCAACAAAACCAAAGCGTTGATCTTGTCTCCATTGAAAAAGAAGATGTCCGAAAAGAAACAGGTTTTTGTGTCTATAGCATCACCAAACAATTTAACTCCTACATCTGAAAAGCCTGTACTCTACTATGGCGGGTCCCCTACTATGGCCTGTAAGAAATATTTTAAAACTTTGATTTTGTATATTAGTATATACTATGATTCTTAAAAGCTATATGATGTTGAATCTGAAACATCCTTTAAGTATTTCATAAATATTTGTTCAAAGTGAAAGACTGTCACTTTATTCTCAGAAACCCGTGGAAGACTGTGGAAGCTGACATGAGTGGCTCTATTGGTTTGAAACCAGAGCAGTAAAAATATACATGGCTCCTATGAAGATCACAGGTAATCTATTGACCAAATAATAAATCTATGTTACTTTTTAACAAATCATTTTTTTATAAGCCATATATAAACTCTTTTGTTTTCTTATGGGGAATGAATGTTTTCTTTTGCAGGCGCTCATTATTATAAAAGAAGTAAAATGATGTTAGGAAACCAATCAAAGCCATATCAGACTGACTTTGAGATCGACAGGTTTTCTTCCATCTCATGAAGTATTATTTAGCGCCTTGTCTGCAGTATGAAGTTATGAGTATAATAAATATGTACTGGTGTGTGAGTATATTACAATTATATTCTTATTTAGCTCTGTTTTATACTTCAGGAGATGCAGTTATAAAAAGTATAAGTTCAGCTTCCTTTTTTACCAAAGGAACGCAAAGGGCTTTCAGAAACAACTTCTAGCATTGGAATAACACGTACGTCACTTAACCGAACTTAGCTAGCACTTAGAAGTCAGGAATGGAATATAGATTAGAAGTCAAGAAAGCAATATCGGTTAGAAGTCAGGAATGGAATCTGAATGTTGTTGCTGGTACGTCTGTTGCGTGCTTCCAAAGGATGTTGAATCCGAATGTTGTTTAACCACCCTGTCTGTTGTGTGCTTGTATGTAGGTTAACAAATACAATGTCGTTTGCTTGTAATGTATGTTGTGTGCTTCTGTTTGCATGAATAAATTAGAGAGATAAATGAAAAACTTCCAACTTGCAAGTTAACTACATTGTTTGTCAAAAATAGAAATAAGTTTAAATACGCTAAAACACACAGCAAAGTAAACATTAAAATTAGAGATTCTGAAAGATCTCTTTGAAAACAACATTCTTTGTCTCACGCTTAGGCTTTCCTTGATCATCAACAACCAAAATCTTCAATCCCTTTTTTGATGTAACTCTGAAAACAGCCACGTATAGTTGTCCATGAGAGAAGACATCTCTTGGTAGATACAAACCAACATGGGATAGTGATTGACCTTGACTCTTATTAATTGTAATAGCAAATGCAACTGCGATAGGCAGCTGCCTTTCCTCATCTTGAAAGGCAATTTATTATCAGAAGGTGTAATAGAAAGTCTAGGAATGACCACAGTTTTTCCCACCTTTTCTCCTGTGATCACTTTAGCCTTTACCAATAAATCATCCATCTCTGTAATCTGGAGTCTTGTGCCATTCATCAAACCGTTTGTATGATCGATATTTCTAAGCAACATCACTGGACAGCCGACTTTCAAGCGAAGACTGTGATTTGGCAGACCAGAAACCTTGATGGTGTTTAAGAAATCGGGAGTTAGAGCCTGGTCATTTCTCGAAAATCTATCAGAAGCATCAATCGAGTCAGAGCTTAAGTAAATCCTTTCTTCTCCTGCATGTTACAAACTCAAAAATTATATAATAATCATAAACGATTTCAATAGCCAAAAATAACTTGTCCATATAAATAGTATAACCTGGTAGTTTATCCAACATGTGCTGGTTAATCCTGTTGACATCTTCATTGGTGGGACAGAGAATTGCCCTTTCTTGGAAAAACTTTGGCTGTTTATCCTGTTGTAAGGAAAATACATCCCCATATACTGCTTTGCTAATTGATTCAATCGGATCATCTACATCAGTAATAAGAAACTCATCTGGAATATTGATTACAACTTCTCCATCATTTTCACCTCCAAGCTTTCCATCTCCAACATCTAAAATCCACTTTGAGAATTCTTTTAATTCCTTAGCATCTTCAGCAGACAGGTTTTCAGAAAGTAGCCTCATATTCTTGGTTAGCTTCATCACTTTGACATGCCTCCATAAATATGATGAATTAAGAGACTCCATTACAATTTCTGGTCGTCCAGCACCATGTATAACAGGCAAAACTTGTCTAAAATCACCTCCAAATACAACAACTTTCCCAGCAAAAGGCCTGTTGTCTTTGTTCCGCATAATGTCTTTCATACTCCTATCCAAAGACTCAAAACAATGTCTACTCATCATTGGTGCTTCATCCCAAATGATTAGAGATGCTGCTTTCACCAAGTTAGCTTGATCACTTCCTGGAATAAGGGTGCAAGTAGAATACTCATCTGGGTTTATTGGTATTCCAAACCTAGAATGTGCTGTCCTTCCTCCTTGTATCAATAGAGAAGCTATCCCACTTGATGCAGTGTTCAAACATATTTCCCCCTTGAATCTAATAGCTGCAGACAACAATCTCCACAGGAAGGTTTTACCAGTTCCACCAAATCCATAAACAAAGAACACACATCCTTTTTGATTTATGACTGCATCAACAATCTCATCATATATTTTCTTTTGTTCCTCCGTTAGTTTAACAATGTCTCTGTCATGCTCAGCTTTCAGCTTCTCCCTATCGTAACTCAGCTCATCTGAAATCAGAACATTGTCATTCCCACCAATATTTGGATCTGGCTTTGGCATATTTTCCCATTGATCTAAAGAAAAACCATTGCTCTTTAAAATATTCTCAATCTCAAGAAGAGCATATTGTTTTTTTTCATGGGCACTTAAACAGAGATCTGTAAAAAAAAAATATAAACACTTTCAACTTCAATTTTTCAGAATAGGATATGATAAAAAAATAGAATTATATTATACCTGGCCTTTTTAGTAACTTTCTCCGTTTATACTCGATATCATCACATAGAACCTCCCATGTATTGTCCCAAACAACCTCTGGCTCTGACAAACTACCAGACATCAGCATCATAACAAAAGTATGACGCAAAGCTGAAGCTGATTCTGTGAAACTTGTCCTAAAAATATCATCAATATACTCTTGATCATCGTCTAGTAAGCCTCTTGCAAAACACACTGCCTTATACGTAGGATAAACAACATTGTTAAATGTCCGAATCTCCTCATCATTTCTTGGACCTCTAACTATGTTTAGCAGAACACGCAAATAGAAAGCTTCTTCAATCTTCCTTGGGGCATAATTGATCCTACCAATACTGAATCCTCTCTGTCTGTCGTGGAACTTCTTCTCCTTCTTATTCCAAGTGAACATTGTTGGGATTTGTGCTAGCGTTAGTCTTCTGGCAACAGCACTAACCTTGTTCAGTTCAAACCATCCAGTGAACATAGTATCTTCTATAAGCTCTCGACTGGTCACTTTCTCATAAGTGTCATCATCTTTGAAAATTATTATCTGCTTCCCTGGTAGGTGCCACTGCATTCGCTCAACAGGTACTGATCGATAGTGAATAGGGAAACTGAAAGTCCTCCACGCCCCTTCACAGGCTGAAACATATCTAAAAAAATAATATTCGAGATTAGTATTGTACCTGATCTGATTGAGAAGTAAAAAATCTTTAAAGAAAGAGCAAAACAAAATTTACCGGCAGTTGAAGAAGTTTTTGATCTCATTTTTTTTATCAACTCCAGTAGTTTCATCGTTTGACTTCTTTCGCTTTGCTCCTCCTTTTTCTGGTGGCTCAACAGTAACAGTACAACAATCCGCGCCTTTATTAATATACTTAAATAAGTATTTAATAGAACCAGTCTGATTACACCATTCTACATTAATATGAGCTCGATAACTAACAGATAATTTCTTGTTATAGGGTATCACATATCTGTTATCGCATTTGAAACCATTTTTCTCTACAAAGCAACCAGACTGTTCACGCCGTCTATAAACTGGAAAACCTTCTCGGTTCACTGAAGTTGTTTCCACAAAATCTTTTGGATAAAGCTTTGAACATTTACCATTTTCCATGCATGGCGAATTCCAGTTAACTGACCCACAAGGACCATGAATCATCATATCTTTGACCACATCAAACAACTCTGGTTCCTTTTCCTTGTCTGGTATTTCTGCTGAGATAATCTTGTCAATGTCTTCTGGTTTAGGAAATTTATAGTTAGGATGCATGAAGAGCAGAATATGAGCATGTGGCAGACCACGTTTCTGAAACTCAATTGTGTACATGGCTGCATTAAAAACAGTGAAAGACATTAGTAACTACAGTTAAACAAAAAATATATCAAACGAAAATAACCAAGCAAAATACTCACATGCGACTGTTTTTCCAAGTAGATTTTTTTCTGTTAAATCCCTCATAAGAGAATCAAGTTTACACTTAAAAATTCTGCATAGAATATCTGGTCTGTCGTCAGGACTGAGTTTGCGTGGTTGAACATATCTGGTGATTTCGGGCCATTTAGGATTGCATGTGAAAGTTATAAACAGATCGGGAAACCCAAAATATTTGCATATCGACATTGCATCCAAATACATATTTTTCATATATCTTGGTCCTCCAACAAAAGTGCCTGGTAACACATAGCGGCTTCCTTGCTCACTCATATCTGTCTTCCCATCGTTTTCAGACTGCTGAATAGAATCAAAGCTATCTGATCTAAGGCTTTTCTGGTTCATCCTCAAAAAGCACAGCCGGTTAGATTCTATGGTTGTAAAAGCATCAACCAAAAACTGTTGGAATAGCCTCTTAGAGTGCAGAAGTGTATGACATTCCCCGTCTCTTTCCTGGATCCGATATGCATACCACTGTCTCATACTGATATTTTTCCTCTTCAGTTTAGATGTAGCCTCTGTAGCTCTTTTTTCAATCCCAAGTCTGAACCCATCTTTGCCATATGTAAAGATAAGAGGATATTGTAGTGCAAGATAGGAAGGATGGATTTCACTTATCCGTTTAAGCCATCCTGTTTGCTTCTCTTCAAGAACAATATCTCTTTTATCCATTTCCAAATTGAAATCCCCAGGAACCAGTGCAGCAACTTCAGATGCAGTAGGAGTATCATATGTCCTCCCGTCTTTTTCTCGACTGCTAACAATCCGCATATGAAAGGTAGTCTCAGGGTTCAAATTGAACCTATCTCTGGCTGATCGGAATTGATGCACATATGGATTTACTTGGTTTAGCATCTCAACTATCATCTCAATGACCTTTTTCCTCACACTCTTTTTTTTTGCCTTATCAGCCTTTTTCTTGTATTTCCTGCATCAAAAGTAAGATGTTTGACAGTATAAGAATTTCTACGTTCGCAGGTCATAATCTATTATATTTTGGTTCTTAGTAATGAGTTGAAAATACCCTATAATGGAAGCTCTTTTGTCAATTTCGTTTTCAATGTCAACAATGTAGAGTTGAGAAAACTTGGCTTCTTCTCCAGCTGGTGGCTTTAAACTACCCATTAGATGATAGTTTTCTCCTTGAAGTTGAAACATCTTTGGGCCACGTCCTTGAGGAAGACATCTATCAACTTTTCCCCCAAGAGATGTAAAAGAAAAAACCATATTAAGCTGCCTGATATTTTCCCGAAAGTATTTGCTGATCTCATCATCACAATGTAACAATCTTTTCAAGATCTCTGGTGATTCTTTTAGTAATGGTAACTGAACTTGACCTTGTCCACAACACAAAGAGAATTTTGGTTTCTTGGTCTTGTTTCTCTTTTCAATGCGTTCACCATACCACATTTTCGCCCCACAGTAGTTACATATGTAAGTAGGATCTCCCTCATCTAAGTACTCTGTAAGAAATTCATAAATTCAGATGGTTAAGGTAAGAAAATATAATAGATATTGAGTTAAAAAATTGAAAAAGTCTCAATTACGTGTAGTGTTTAGTTTAGGCAGAGGTGTAGTTGATGAGGATTGACCTCCCTGAAACATGGTTTTAAATATATCGGCCATAGTCAAAATCCTAGCCCTTTGTTCATCTGGTACATGACTTGTATCAGATATTTCTTCAGTGTTATCAGATCCTACTTCATGTGAATCACTATCTTCACTACTAACATCATCATAACTCTGATCACTATAATCTTCACCTTCATCTGTATATAAAAAACAATGTTATAAAATTTAAGCCTGCGAAAAAATTAGAATAGATATAATTATGCCTACCAGTAAAATTGTGGTCAAGAGATGATTCCAAGTCATCTTCTTTTTCTGACTCGTTCACTTGAGATGTTGACCACATGTTCTCATTATGTTGCTTGACACTGTCTGAGTTGGAGAAGGCTGGTAAAAGATTCCTAGGCTGAATTTGGAGACATGTACTTCTTCTTGTTAAGATGTTTGATAACTGAACTCTGTCATTGTTATTATCTCCTCGCAATCACAAAATAACCAAATAACAATGTTAGTTATTAAACATAGAACTGGTCAAAATCTGTAATATGTTTCTAATTAATCCACTTACCATTTGCTCGAATCCTCTTAGAACATTGAGGCTGCTTTCCTTTAGCTTTGTCTGTAGGTGAATCAACAACATAATAGACGCATGAATTGCATATATTGATTCACTGAGTAGAAAACAGTAACAGATAACAATGTCATGGGTAAAGAAAAGGCACCATAGTATGGATTTCCTGAACCGAAGTAGGTTGATGGTTGAGTAAAATGCTGAGAACCCCCAGAGCTTTGTAAATTCGGCTTTAAATTAGAAACATCTCCCAACACTTGTCTAAAGGTAGAGTCGGCAATGGTTCCATCAGTCAATTTAGAATCTGCTGGACTTTGACATGTAGGTTGATGATTTGTTCTTCTCTTCCTTGTATTGTCTTCTTTGTTCTTCATGTTTGTTGTAATGATAACTGCATTTCGAGAAGTTAGTTTTCCATTGGTGTTTTATTGTAATCTATTGTGTTCTGTAACGATGGTTGTTAGGGTTATGTTTAGACACAACGTGGGTTAGCTAATGAACTCCCTTATTATTGGATAAAAGTATTATTTTAATACTTTTTAGTTTCGTTTATATAAGGAGATATAAACATTTAACATGAAACCACTTGTTTAAATTCATATATGATATGGCAGAGTAGTATAACATGTAGATGATTGGTCAATAGATCATTCCTATTGTTTTAATTCAAATAATTTTTTATAAATTTAAAAATCTCTATTTTAAAACATTACTTAGAGTAGATTTTAAACATAGTATGATGTATGTAATGTGAGCAGATTCTTTTGAATCAGTATATCAAAAATAGTAATCAAGTATTTTCTTATAATAAAATGTAAGTCTCAATTGTAAGTACTGCAAATTGGAAAATAATCTAGCAAAGGAACGCAAATATTGGAAATCTTTATTAGAAATTAAACTTTAAATAACTGAAACAAATGTGCAAATAAACACTTATTGTGAAAACTTAAACAGAAACAGAAAACAAAAACAGAAAACAAACAAAGAACCACTTTGGTTTCTTCTTTAGCCACTTTTCTTGGAGCTTGAGTCCTCTTTAGTGGTCTTTTCTTTCTTCACAAAAACTCGAGCGCACTGCTTCTTTGTTGTAGAACTTATGTCAGGTTCACCTTCATTGGATTGTTGTTTGCGTTTAGATGATGGGGTTACCACAGTGTTTTCGTTTGCCTGACTTTCGATAACTAAAGTGAACCCTGTACAAACAATCTACACTATGAATCTGGTGCAGTCGTATACAGTCAATTAACATTATAAAAATCTAAAAATACAAAACCATACCTGTGAACCACTTAAATTAGAAGTTCCCACATCAGAGTGAGTCCATGACTCGGTGGTGCTACCACCAGTCAGTAGCATACTTAGATCTTTCCATACTTTACCAACTTTATACATCCCACCTTTGCTAGCAACATTGTTACTCTCAATGTAAATACCAAACATGAAAGTCTTTCCAACCAAATCAGTAACGGCCTCAGGAAAAGATTCAATATCTTGTAGCTGTAATATTCAGTATATGTTAAAAGTTATATATTCTGAAAGTTTATAATGAAGTTGTGAAATACAGGATATAACCTCCTCAAATGAACCGTTGAGCAAGGCAGCAGCAGTTTCAGGAATAACTCCGACTGCAATCCAGTCAAGTAACATTAGGTAAGCTTCTCCAGTACCATCTTTCACCCATACATGAATCCTGAACCTGCATCACATATTTTGAATTAGCAACTTATGAAATTAAAATATAGACAACAAAACTCGCTTAACAAATATATTACTTTGGCAAGACTTTAGTGACTTTATCATCACACTTTTCACACCACCACAAATGAGTTGTTATCTCATTCCCCTTGACGATTTGAACTTTTGTTGAAATCTTGTTGACCTTTTTGTTGCAAGCTTTGCATCCAAAATAGTACCATCCCCAATCCTTGTCAATTGCATAAATTGTGGCAATGACTCTGCATTGCTCAATCTACATTTACAAAAGTAAAGGTAGTCCTTTAAGCATTGATAGTGTTAGAATATAATTTGCATCAAAACTATTACCTGAGTTGAAGATAGTAGCTCTGCAATGTCTCTGATTGGGTATTGCATCCATTTATCGCGTCTAATCTCCCTTTCAAGTTTGTCTTGTTCGGATTCAACCAATGTCAAAGCATTGGATGCAACATCCCTATTAAAGTCAACCCCAATAAATTTATTTTAAAGTATACATAGGTATAGCTTTTCATTTTATAAACAATCTAAATACCTTTTCAAAAAGGCCTCACTCTCCATTATTGGCGGGTTGAAAAATATTTGAGAAGCATCATATGAATTTGAAATTTGAACCTCATCTGACATAAATAAACGGACGATTTTGTGAGTTCCATGCTCAAAGGTACTATGATATGATAAGTGATAAGTGATAATAGAGGATTACCTCTATAGGTGCCGACTTTCACAAAACGTAAGAGACAGATAACAGTATCTCCACCAACTGCTTTGCAATTAGCATGAATGCTTTCAGCAAATTTTCCCCATAGACAGCAAGCAATCCTACGGCCTCTGTAAAAATAAAAATGTTAAACTATTAGTTTTAGTAATATGATATAAGGAAAAAACAAATGGATGACTTACTGAAGGTCTGTCAAACTGAACTCAATTTTCTTTCTTTCTTTACCAGAACACAGAACTGTGTCAAGAGATCCCAAATCCGTCACTTCTCCAATAACATCTGAAATAGATCAAAATCTAATTAACAAAATGTATTTATCAAACTTAAAATAGGAATAGTTACCAATTAAGATGTTTTCATCTTCTACTCCCTGTTGAATAGTCTGGAAATCAACCAAACTGAGAAACATGCTGTCGTTTTGCAGGGTTGACGGAGTGATATCAGTTCCATAGATGAAATTGATCTTGTATTGATGATTGGTAGGCCTGTAGGAAACACCGGGGCCATTGATGGAGAAATTTTCAATGTTTCTCCACATTCCAACATGTACTTTTTTTGCAAACTTCTCAAAGTATGTTTTCTTACAGGACGCAAGAATTTTAGTTCCCTTAAAAATAACAAATTGCAGCGATTTAGAAAGTAGAATTGAATATATCTATTAGTTAAGAATGAAGAGAAAAAAAACAGACAAAAGGTAGACTAAGTAATGAGACTTACATGTGCATCAGACAGAATGATTTCCAATGTTTCTCCTGAAAGTTTTGTGTAATGCTTCCAGGTATGGAGCACCTTAACTTGAATACGCCATTCTGACTTGAATGGTTTGATGTCAGCCAAAGCGGTGAGTTCCATGCTTAAAGGTACTTTCTGAATTAGATTTGGATTCTCAAATAAGCTTTAAAGAAGTGTGTTAAGCGTAGATGGTAGGAAGGATGTTTATAAAGAGAAGATGGCGATGGAAACAGTTTAAGTTAAGATGATGGCATATTTTACGGGATTCAGGAGTTAGTTATAAAATTTTAAAATTGAATTTAGAATAATTGATTTGATTCCTGGAATGTTCTTGTTTGTTGGATATATAGTGAGAAAAAATAGGTATGCTCCATATTATTAGGAAACAGTCGACATAAGTAAGGTTAAATATTATTAGCTATAGTAAATATAGTGGTAAAGTCCAGAAAATATATTAGTATGTTGATAGGAAGGATGTTTATAAAGAGAAGATGGCGATGGAAACAGTTTAAGTTAAGATGATGGCATATTTTACGGGATTAAGGAGTTAGTTATCAAATTTTGAAATTGAATTTAGAATAATTGATTTAGATACCTCTCAAATAAATCATTCCTATCAATTCAAGTTCCAGATTATAATTCTTAAAACCTATCAAGTCAATATAACGAAAATAAGTTGATAAAGTATATGTACTTACATATTTTCTTGGTTTTGCTCCAAAAAAAAATGTTTTCTTGTTCAACCATCGGTTTATGCAAAAGTCTATTATTATTGCGTATTTCTTTTGTGGTCCGATAATTAAGTTTCATGTGAGAAGAAGTTCAAAGAGATGGGTTCCAGCCATTCGTATGAGTCATATAAAAACCAAAGGGAGTTTACGTACGGTTACATTGTTTGGTTTATAGAAACCAATCCGGTTCATGGATATTTTATAAACGAAGTATTTGTGATTAAGTTGTAACTGATTAAACTGAGTGGTTCAGAGTAATATAAAATGGAAAAATAACATAGTGGATCCCCGATTGTTAAGGGATTAAAGTGATGGTTACTTAGATATGGTTAAAAAATATATGGTTTAATTTTTTTAGTAGATACGATAAAAAATAATTGTTGGACCAAACAAATATCAATTGGTCGTACAGGAGTTTTAATAGAATAGATAAAACCAATGTTATAAGATGTAATATTCAACATTAAGAAAGTGGATGAAGAAGTGTACATAAAACAATAGTCAATTGGGACGACGCATAGCATGTTCGACCGTCATAGGCTGATTCTATTTCATTTATTTGTATAATTATGGTCTAATCTTCTTCTCTCTTTTTCCTTTGTTGGAACTAGACATGGGCGTTCAGGTACCCGTTGGCGTTTGGATCGGGTTTTTTGGTTTTCAGATTTTTGGATTTACGCACATAGGTCTCATACTAAAATTTTATTAGTACGGATCAGATTCAGATAATAACACTTCGGGTTCGGTTCAAAATTGTACTGCGTCCTAAAACCCATAAAATAATCATATATCGTACAGATTCGGGTTATATCGGTTCGGTTCGGATATAACCGAAGTAAAAACAAAATTTTTGAAGCAAAACATAAAGAAAAACATCTAAATTAAATAAAAATTAATCTATCACACATAAAATTGATAAAATAACAATAAAATGTTAAATCTAACATGAAAACAAACATCATTTGTAAACAATATGTATTGACTTACAGAGAGTAGACTTTTTATTTCAATGAGCAAATTATAAAATACTTATTTATAACTAATTGTGTACTTAAAGCATTTATTAAAATTTTAATATTTATTATTATATATCATATTACCACAAATACCGAATTTAATAATTGTAATACTTAGTTATATTTCGAAATATTTATATTGACTATTAATTTCGGATTTTTCGGGTTACTCGTTCGGGTTCGGTTAATAACAATTCGGGTTCGAATATTTTTTGTACCACCCTACAAGATCCGTTCGGGTATTTTTACATTTCGAATCGGATAACGGATCGGGTTCGGTTCGGATTTAGGATTCCGGATTTTATGTCCATGCCTAGTTGGAACCAAAAAAATCTTGTTAATGGTGTCAAACCCGACTCTGGAAATGCTCAAACACTTTGAACTGAATTTGAAACACACAATTTTGAAAAATAAGTGTATTAAATATTAATTTTAAAACTTTAATGGGCTTTTTAGGGTTTGAAAATTTGAATGCGAACAAGACCGCCAATTTTATCATGTTCACACTGTCTAGTTCCATCGAAACTCGTAACCCTAATTTTCAAAAAAATCCTCTTTCATACTGTTTCTCCGTAGTTGATAAATCAACATTTCTCCAAATCCAGCTCAGGGTCATTATAATAATTCTCTTCCTCTCCCTCTTTCTTTAAGAAAATCTCAGTATATTCCCTGGAGACATCATCAGTTTTATCTGATTAGGGTTCGTAAATCTACTACGTTCTTATTCATAAACGTCTCTGAAACTGTTTTCTCATTTTTACAGTTTCCTCTGTTTGTATGTTAGATGGATCCTTACACAGAAACTGGATCAGTGAATTTTGATTCATCCTTGTGGCCACATGCTTCTAAGTCATTACCAGAACTCTTAACAGGTATAGACAGATCCTTTCTCTGTGTTTCCTCCCCTTGTCTTAATCGGTTATGTGTGTTTCTGTGTATACAAACCTTTTTTTTTTTTTTTTTTGCATCTACAGAGATATGTCAGAAAGCCCAAAGAATGCTCAAACTGGTGAAAGATGGTCAACCTGAGTCAACAGATATTTTTCTTACCTTGTATCAGTCTCTTGGTGAGTCTTACAACCATATGAACCAAGAGCTCCTCAACGGCTTCCTCAACTTTGGTTTTAAACCTTCATCTTCAGACAAAAACAGTGTCTCATTTGCGGATTTGAGTTCCTTTGTATCTCATAGCTCTCCTTCTCTGGAGTTTGATTTGGTGTCAGGACTCTCCTACTCATCTCTTAAGCTGAATGATGAGGCTGAGAAGAAGGACCAGTCTGCATATATGCTTGCTGATCTAGAAGAGAGAAACAGACTGGTGGGCGAGTTAGAGAGCAAGCTATCTGATTCAAGCAACAAAATCATGACTTTAGAACGAGAGCTCGATGAGTGCCATGAGCTTCTAGAGGTATCAGAAGTCGAGGTTTCGAAGCTGAATGAAATGTTGAGTGAACGCAAGACCGAGAAAGCCGACGATGGTGGTGCTGACTTGTTGTTAAATACCCTGAGAGCAGAGCTGAGGTCAAGAGATGTTCAGATCGAGCAAATGGAGGAGTATTTGAACCAGGTGTGTGTCAAAGACACTGAGCTTCTGTCTGATGATGAGTCCGGAACCAACAAGAGTGTCGTGGAAGAATTGAAAAGTAGAGTTGAAGAGCTGGAGAATCAAGTGGAGAAGCAGAGTGATGTGATATCAGAAAGAGAGGAAGAGAAACGGGAAGCTATAAGAGAGCTCTGTTTCTCTCTTGATCATTACAAGAGCAGATACACTGAACTTGTAATATCACTTTCAGGCAATAACTAACAAGGTTTCTATTAATATCTAATCTCATAATATAAAAGTCGCATTTAGCTTCTGACTAGTTCAAGTTAAGGAAGTTAACAAGCAAATTACATAAATATTCCAATATGATTACCACACCATAGCCTTTTTTTTTTTTTTACTGTTTTTATATAAAAAATTAATAAGAAAAAAAAAGAGTTAATCACTAATATAATAACCACACAATAATTAGAAAAAGAAGAAAACAAGTCAAACAAATCTAACCAACTTTTTAAGGATCACCATGCAAGACACACATTACTAGTTACATTATTCTATCTATAAATTAGACCTCCGATAAAAATTTCAACCATCAAACTAGTAAACGTAACTTTTTTTTATAAAAAATACTCATAATCCTATTTGCATTTGTAAAATATCACAAAGAACAATGTCTTCATCAAAGCTCGCTATCTTTTGCATCATTATGATTACCCTACTTCCTTTTCATGAATGTATGTATTTGTACTAGGTTTCCTTTGTTCGTTATCTATCTCTATTACTATTGCAATCACATCAAGATACCCAAATGATAATGTTGTTACTCTTTTTGTTTATATAGTCGTTGATGGCCAAGGTCTTAAAGCAAGAAATGCACCTCCCCAATATTGCCAGGAACGCAACTTTTGTGACGCCCTAACTGTCATATGTTATGTATGTAACACCGGAATTTATAAAAAAAGGGTTTACACGAGCAAAAAAATATGTACTGAGGTGTGCAAGCCATAATTTATCTCGAGACATGCGAATAACACTGAATAAACGTGCATTTTAATGCCTAATTTATCTATTTTCGTTTTCCATTATAATGGGTTTGACTGTATGTCACAAGTGGCGTTATATTTTTAGCGATAAATACTATTATTATTTTTTTTTTTTGAATGAATGTTAAATTTTATTCAATAAAAAAAAAACCCTTGTTACATTTACAATGTTTCCTACTCCAATTGTTTTATAATATTATCACCTCTGTTTGAATCTATCTACTCAAGAAACTGGTCTCGTGGAGAACCAGTGTTGTAATCCATCCCCTGCTCTTTGAATAGACAGAAATCTATTCCTCACTCTTCTATCTATCAGCCTTATCGTCGTAGTAGTTGGCTGGGGAGCTTCACCGTGCCTTCTACCATTCCTCTCCAACCACAACCCATGTATAGTAGCTTGGAACACATAATTCAATGTGAATGACTTGATAGTATTCTGGTTTGTAGATATCAGAGCTACTATTTCTAACCAATCACAAGTAAACTCATCTCCCATCAAGCCTCTCACCAAGTTTCCCCAAACTTCTGCCGAGTATCGACAATCAAAGAATAAATGATTTTGTGGTTTCTAATGGATCACCGCAAAGAGAGCATGCTGTATTTACACTTGCTCCCCATCCTTGCATTCTCTCTCCCGTTGATAATCTGTTCTTGATTGTAACCCACACAAGAAAAGCAAACTTAGGTGTCGCATAAGTGAACCAGATGCCTTTACTCCAGCCACAGTTTACTCCTCTAGTTCGCAACTGACTCCATGTTTGCTTAGTAGAAAACTTCCGCTTGAATTTGTCTTCCTTATACTTCCATAGTCCAACATCATCTTCCCGTGATACCATCGTTTTACATTTATCTATCTCATCCTCAATCAAGTTCAAAACAGGGATTCTGTGTCTTCTCCGTCGATGAGTACTCTTTACTTCCTCTACAGTAGCATCTTTATGGATCCCCATATCCATGTAACCTCTTTCACCAGCTCTTTCTACCAGATAACCCAAATCTGACCAAGCTTCATGCCAAAACGAAGTTTGCTTCCCACTCTTCACATTCACCTTATAGAAGCCTTTTGCCTTGGCTCTGTACTTTAGAATCTTTCGCCACATCCAAGAACCGACTTGCAACGTTTCTCTCACTGTCCAAAAGGATCCTTTGCGAATCAAATATGTATGGATCCATTTCACCCATAACGAGTTTTTCGAAGATAATATCCGCCAGACAAGTTTCAAACAGCTCACAGTATTCATCTCCTTCAGCGGTCTTATACCCAAACCTCCCTCATCTTTTGGCCTACAAACTTCCGACCAAGCGATTTTTGCCTTCTTCGTATTTAAAGCTGGTCCAGACCATAGGAAAGCTGGACAGAGCTTCTCAATTTCTCTAAGACAAGAGGCTGGGAGTCTAAAAGCTGCTAACCAAAAGTTTGCCAAACTAGTAATCACCGACTGTATTAGCTGAAGTCTACCTCCAAATGATAAAAACCTCCCCGTCCAAGTACTGATTCTGGTTCGTATCTTCTCAATCAAAGGTAGAAAATCACTTACAGTCATCCTTTTTGTAAGAAGCGGCAAACCCAAGTAGCGAACTGGAAGTTGTCCTCTATCAAAAGGGAAAACCAGAAGATCTTCATTACTCTGCATTGAGCTCTCTGCTATGTACAGAGTTGACTTCTCCAAGTTTATCTTAAGTCACGACATCTTCCCAAACTCATTAAACACTTCTAGAATTCCTTTAAGTGATCTTTTAGCTCCATCAGCGAAAACCATCAAATCGTCAGCAAAACATAGATGTGTTAATCCAATGTTTTTACACCTTGGATGGTAACCAATCTTCTTTTTCTCCGCAGCTTTATCAATCAGTTTGGACAGGACATTCATGCAGAGAACGAATAGGTAAGGCGATAAGGAACAACCTTGTCGTAAACCCCTATTGCTCTGGAAATAGCCAACTAACTCCCCATTAACCTGAACAGAAAAAGAGGCAGTACTTATGTATAGATTTATCCAGTGAATAAACTTGTCTGGAAACCCTAGAGCTTTGAGTGTGTTGAGTAGAAATGGCCACTGAACAGAGTCAAAGGCTTTTGATATGTCAATCTTCATACAACACCTTGACGAAATCTCTTCCTTGTGGTAATCTTTGACAACTTCTGTGGCTAATAACAGATTCTCCATTAGCAATCGGTCACTAATGAAAGCTGATTGATTGAGAGCTATAACCTTTGGCAAGATTCCCTTCAACCTATTTGCCAAGATTTTTTATATTGCTTTGTACAGAACGTTGCAGCATGATATAGGTCTGTAGTCTCTCATTTCTTCAGCCTTATATTTCTTCAGTATCAATGCAAGTATAGTTGAATTTAGCCCTTTTGGTAAAAACCCCATCACAAAGAAGGACTGAACCGCAACGGTAACATCACTTCCAATAACCTCCCAAGCATCGTTAAAGAATTCCGTGGTGTACCCATCCGGTCCCGGAGATTTATCTGCTGGCATACTAAATATCACCTTTCTCACTTCTTCTGCTGTGACTACCCTCTGTAACTGCAACTGCTCCAAATCATTACAGGTATAGGATAGCAACTCCTTCAAATCCTCCACTGACATCCCCTCATAATCCAAAGGCTGATGAGTTAAAAACTCGTTGAAATGTCTCTCTGCTTCCACTTTAATCTCTTTTCCTCTAATCACCGTGCCATCTTGCCTTCTCAGTTCATTTATAGCATTACGGATTTCCCTTATTTTCACTGCATTATGAAAGGCTTTTGTATTTTGATCCCCCACAGATAGCCAATGAAGCTTTGACCTTTGCTTAAAAAAAATTTCCTCCAGTTCTGCTAGCATCTGCCATCGTCTTAATGCTACTGTTTCTTCTTTTATTGCATCCGCCCTAGGATTCTCCATAGTGATTCTCTGCTTCTCACATAGTATCTCAAAAGCCTCTTTTACTCTTCTAGGTAAATCCCCAAACTTCTTCTTGCTCAGCTCCCTAAGAGGATATTTAAACATCTTCAGTTTTTTTGTGAGCCTGAACATTGCTGAGGTTGATTGAAACAGCGGTGCTGATTCTCCCCAGAACTCCCCCAATAACCTCTTGAATTCTGGCATCTTCCCCACAGCATTCGTAAATTTAAACGGTCTTCTTTTTTGACTTTCTTCACCCTGTATTTGTGTTCTACTTCTAAGATGATCAGAGCAACCCCCGAATCAAACACGCTATAACATTGAGAAAACTGATGTATCCAGATATCATTAACCAGCACTCGGTCGAGCTTTTTACAGATAAGCCATGTCTCTCTTTTATTACACCAGGTGAACAATACTATTATTATATCAATCAGGTTAAAAACTTTCCACTCATCTTTTCGCTAATAACTGTTTAATCAGAGTAAAATTGGTTATTTTGTTCCTCTTGTTTACATGAAGGAAAACTAGTGTTAGAGCATGATTATCCCTAAAAACTCATAAGTTTTTTTAAATATACTTTAATGACTATTTAATTATTAAATTTTAATTAAGTATCACCTAATTATTGTGCTACAATGGTAGTTTCTTAATTTGAATTTTTTTTATAAAAAAAAATTAACTTGTAATTAATATGCTTTGTGATTAAAATGAGAGAATGAGAGAAGTAGAGTAAAATGTTTTGTGATTACTTTGTTGAATAGAGAGAATGAGACAATGAGAGAAGAGAGAAGAAGACTTTGTGATGAAAATGCTTGGTGAATAAGAACTTTATACAGCGTAGGAGAGAAGAACAATACAAACGAAGATGCCATATCAAGTTGTCCAAACTCTCAAATAAACATAATCTCAGATCACTGCAGGCTGGGAGTAGAACTATTGATCTGGAGCTCACTACGTTATCAAGCACAAATCATGTGGAGCTTACTCCAAGTGATGCAGGCTTTCAGGACAGATACATCGTTCAAGAGATCATTAAAGAGGTCTCATAATAGTTGTTTGAATCATCTACGAGAAGTATTTATCTATGTCCCAAACTCATGATTCTTGTGGTTTTGGCAGTGTTGGTACTAAATGAAGTTGACAAGCTCTCACGTGAAGCTCAACACTCTCTATGGAAAACAATGGAGAAATATAGCTCATCATGCCGTCTCATCTTATGCTGTAACAGCTCTTCAAAGGTTACAGAAGCCATCAAATCTAGTTGTCTCAATGTGAGGATAAATGCATCTTCAAGGTTAGTCTTTTAAGAACCTTTAACTGAGTTCTAGCATTGGAGCACTAAAACTAACCGTCTCTTAATAAAAGTTTTTAACTTAACTTTATTATTTAAATATTCATTAAGAGATCCTAATGGGTCTCCATGGTTAATCATGCTCTAATGTTCCCATTTACTTCAGTTAATGCTCAAAAGTAACAAAACAGACCGGGAAGAGCAAAATTAAAGCTTTAACAATAAGATATACTTACACAACTTGCATATGTGTCATGCCCTTCACCATGAACTCTATAGAGCTTCATCTTTGGTCAATCCTTCTGGAATTTCTTGAATGAGCTTTGGATGAACCGGAGCTGCTGGTTCCCACAGCATCAATGGGTACTGAGGACGTGTGCGATAGTTGTAATTTCTGCCTCTGGAGAGATACACAACACCTCCAACCATGTGAATGATCTCTCCTCCTGTTTTTTTTCCTAGGCAAGAAGTTCTGAAAGCTGGAAAAGTCAGGTCATCACTCACCCAACAATACAAAAACAGACATAAAAGATCGTATCTTTTGCAACTCTCTCAAACAAGAACACTAAATGTAAGTAAATTCTCGTGGATCATTAAAAAAACAACTTGTCACCCATTGAAACCCTATCTGTCAATCCATAGCTGATACCATTAAAAACCAAGACTTCATATCATCACACAGAAACCTAATCCCCAAATCCAATTAAAATTCAAAAGGGATACGTGAAAAAAAAACCTTGTTATCATCCAATGAAATTCTCTTTAATTTTTTTTTTCAATTCGAAGAATCTGAGAATCCAACCAGGTTTTAACGGCGGCGTTAGTTTATTCTTTTAAGCTGTTTGGCAATGCATATTAGTAGGTTCTAGATATTATATTGCTCGGTGATGTTTTTTTCTTAAAAAAAAATCGACCAATAGAAATTATAAGATTTTTTTTTCAAAATGTATGTACCAGTAATACACCAAAAATCAATAAAGTGACCTTTCATTTAATATATACTAGATTTTAACCCGCATGTTCGTGCGTATATTTTTTTCATTTTATAAATGCATTAGATATTATTACAAATGTTTTAAATATAAAATTTTCATTTTAGTATTATATATTATGTAACTCTATAATATTATTGTTTATATTTTTTATTCAGCATTATTCATATATAGTGATTTTTAATACATTTTACTTTGTTATTAATATAAATTTCTTACTAATATATTTTTGAGTTAGATACAATAAAATAACAATATGAAATAATCAAATAGAAAACTTCCTTCAAAATATTTTTTTCTTTAATTTATACATTTTGTTATAATACATTTTTAAAATTTATATTATAGACAATAAATATGTTCAAGATAATTTATATTTGCATGCTCTGTTTAAAAAATATACTTTAACATATATTATTTTAGTATTTTACGGAATTTAAGTAAAAAAATTTTTGTTTAAATATTATAGCCCTATTATTTTAGTAAATTTTATACATAGTAGCATCTATCATATTATTTTACTAAATTTTATTAATATAAGATATTATATTTACAAAATATTCGATTGCTTTAATTTTTACAACATATATAGTTTGTTTTTTTCCCTGGTGCATTTAAAAAAGTTATTCTTTATTATATGTGATTTAATATTTTGTAAAATTTGAAATATTATCATTTTGAGTTTGAATATTTATTTTCAAAATTTATATTTTGTCAAGTAAACTTTGAAAAAGTACAGTACTATATTTGAGTTTGGAAGATTACATTTATAATTTGTTTTTGTTACTAAATTAATACATTATTTTATAAGAAAATATTTAATTTTTTGGTGATATTTTCTAAATTTTTCTCAACAGATTTTGTTATAATTAAGAAAAAAAAAATATAATTAAAATTTGATTTGAACCACTAAAATTTCATAGTTTTCTAATAACATATTTTTAAATAGTATATGAATTAAAGGTTATTACATAATATTATATATTTGTATATAAACATTTTAAAAAATATATTGTCTAGAGTTTCAAAATAAATAAAAGATAATATATAGTTGTAGATATAAAAGTTTAACATATGTTAATAAATTTATTTTTGTATAAAAATATTATATAGTTTACGAATTTTAACTCATTTTAATGATGAGTGATAATTTATTTAAATGAAAAAAATTAAAAAAAATAAAATTTCTTAATTTACCTATTTAATATAATTTTATCATATTTAATTCTTATAGAACTTCTATTTAAATATAATATAGAATCTAATTATATAATTTATTAAAAAATAGTATATAACTTTTATTTTCTTTTTTATAATAAAATTTTAGTTAACATTGATTTATAACAATATTATATTACTAATTACAAAATTAATTAATATGTTATTTTATAAAAATATTTAAATTTTAAGTAAGATTTTGTTAGATTCTTTCTCAACAGATTTTTTTATAATTAAAAAATAAAATTCAAATTTATAGTTGATTTATTATTAATGTAAATAATCAAATATGTTATATTAACTTTTTATTTAGGTAGTCTTGTTATGACTTGCTAATAGTAGATAAAAATAGAACTTTAAATTAATAGATTAGATGGGAGAATATTCAAATTTTCTTATTCTTTTTCTTACGGCAAGATATATATTTAAATTTTATGGGTTTAATTGGTTGACTTCCTGTTTTATAGGAAGTTTGATATGTTATTTATTTAAAATCACATTATATATGTTCTAATTTAATTTATAAGCTTAGGTTGTTATCTTTTAAAAATAATGTAGAAATGATCCAACATAGAATTTTGAATAGTAGATTTTTATATTGACTCTATTTTAATAAATGGTAAAAGTGACAAGTTAACAAGCAAATTATATAAATAATTATTGTGTTTAGACTGTACACAAGGCATCTGTCACAGAGTGGAGACAGTTAATTTAGTTGAACAATGAAACCATCTTTATATATTCATCCTTGATATCGTCTTTTAGTTACATAACACAATGGTAAACTAGAAGAAACCCAAACTAGTGAAATGGAAGAGTAAAAGCATTTTCAAAATCACCGAAGTTAAAGCTCAGGAGTCTTTATCCTTGGATAAGCTCCACGAGAGTTTACTTATAACATTTTCGTCAACTAACTTGTATTGATGAGACAATTGCCTGTGAATCAACCCGCAACACTTGTCTACTTTCCTTTGATATTTGCTGTACAAAGCCGGTATTGTAACAGATAAGATGGTCCCTGTCCACACCATAAAACCACTGAGTTTTGAAACAGCAAATCTGGTTTTAAAAAGCAAGAACAACAAGCAAATCAAATGGGGTAAGTTACTAACCGATATAAACAAGAGTGCAGAAGGAAATATAGCTACCAATGGCAGAGAGAAGCCACAGACAAATCACCACCTGCTACACAGAGAAACACAGTCAAGACTGGTCTGTTGTTAACACATGTAATAAAGCCCAATGTGAGTTTCATGAAAGGGGTTTTGGCTTAATAACCTTGAAGAAGAGGCGAAAATCGTTGCCAACTGTAACATCATGAGCCATTACAAGCAAGTGGTTGAGTTTTACACGGAAGGAAGCTGCAGTACTATTAACCATTTCCTCGGATAAAACAAGCTCTGGTAACGAATCCGCCTGTCTGCTTAAACAAGTAGTGATCAGTCACATAAAACAGTAACTAGTTATGTAGAGTGGTGAGAACTAGTGCGCACCTATTCCTAAAAGAAGAAACCTGTGCATGGACGAATGATATTATGATCCCAATCAGTAACACATCTGAAGAAACAGATAAGATAGGCAATCCAGAAAGCTCGAAAGTAAGCCAAGCCGCGGTTGATAAAACGAGAACCCCCAAGGAATGGTTTCTTCTCCTCCATAAGAGCAAGTCAGCAGCTGCATGATCAAAGAACAAAAGCCCATACATAAAAAAAAAAAAAAATGGTTGGAGTGTGTGTCACTTATCTAAGAACTTCACAAAACAAGCCGAGAAATCGAATCCATCTAGTTATCATTCAAGACCCAACACTAACCTAACTTTCACCTGCCAAAAATTCAATCTTGTACTATAATAAATGCCACAACTTGGCGAAATCAGAAACCCTAAACCCTAATCCTCATCGGAAAACAACCCAATACAGAGAAAGGACTCGCCTTTGCCACCGCCCATGAACTGATGAACCGTAACTTGCCGACCCAGCAATCGATAATCCGACGTGGATCCTCCTCCTTCATTTCTCCCCTCGGAATCACCTTCGATGTCACTCGAACTGTCCATCGGAAAGTCCAGAACCCTCATTCAAGCCAATTCTCCCACTTTCCGAATGCCAATTTACTACTGATCAAAAGAATTAAGTATCGCCGCCTTAAGAATCTGCGATCTCGGAGTTTCTGGGGGGTAAGGAATGTAGATTTGATCGGAGAACGACGAAGGAAGAACCAAATTCAACTTCTCCGCTTATAGTCAAACTTTCTTCATTTCTTTCGTCGTCGTCGTCGTCATCATCATCACCATTGTCAATTCATACTATATTATTCTTTCCTCGAACAAAACTTTTAAGCTGTCAGAATTAATAAAAAAAAAAAACAATTACGGAAGGCCTTTGGGCTCACTGGCCCAATTTCTCGGCCCATCTACGTGTCATGACTGTTACTTTATCACTATGTGACAAACAGTGACTCTCTCTCTCTCTCTCTATTATTATCATCTATCAACAATGGCGATTCGTTCTGTATTGAGCACAAGAACCCTATCCGGCCTAAAGGAGACGTCTTCTAAGCTTCTGGGTTTCAGAGGAATCCAGACCTTCACGCTTCCTGATCTCCCTTATGATTACAGCGCGCTGGAGCCGGCGATTAGCGGCGAGATTATGCAGATTCACCACCAGAAGCATCACCAGACTTACGTCACTAATTACAACAATGCCCTCGAGCAGCTTGATCAGGCCGTGAACAAGGGAGACGCTTCCACTGTCGTCAAGCTGCATAGCGCCATCCAGTTCAACGGCGGAGGTGCTTTTTTTGACATTTTCTTCTTTTATTTCTGATCTTGAATTTGTTGTGTTCTGTCTAGTTGGTTTGTGATTGGTCGGATTGCAGATTAGGGTGTTATAAAAGTTACCGCCTTTTGATTAAAGTTTTGGTTTTTAATGTTTCCTCAATGGGGAAAGGAATGTTTTTTTGTTCTTAAACTCATATGGTTTTATATTTGTTGTTGCAGGTCATGTGAACCATTCGATTTTCTGGAAGAATCTTGCTCCTGTCAATGTGAGTTTGTGTTTTAAGAGTTTCTTTCTGTTTGTTACTGTTTAAATGTTTTGTGCTTAATGTTGTTTGTGTGTGTGTTTTGTAACGTATAACAGCAAGGTGGTGGAGAGCCACCGAAGGGAGCACTTGGTGGAGCCATTGACACTCACTTTGGCTCTCTTGAAGGTTTGGTGAAAAAGATGAGTGCTGAAGGTGCTGCTCTGCAAGGCTCGGGATGGGTGGTTAGTATTCCTGTTTCACCTTTTCTTATGTTACATTGCTGCTTCACTTATAACCATGGTCATTGACTCTTTCTCTTGATTGATTCCAGTGGCTCGGTTTAGACAAAGAACTTAAGAAGCTTGTGGTTGACACAACCGCCAATCAGGTATCCATGATATCAATTTGTTCAGAAGGTTTTAGATTTGCCCACGATCTTAATATTTATAAATAGATGTGGTTTTGATGGATTTAATGTGAACAAGACTGTTTGATCTCTCAGGATCCACTTGTGACAAAAGGAGCAAGCTTGGTTCCTCTGGTGGGTATAGATGTTTGGGAACACGCCTACTACTTGCAGGTAACAACACTTGTTATCCCTTTAAAAGTAGTGAGTTAGCTTATAGGATTACGAATTTAATCAACTTTTTAATCACTATTTTAACTCTTGCAGTACAAGAATGTGAGGCCGGATTATCTGAAGAACGTGTGGAAAGTGATCAACTGGAAATACGCAAGCGAAGTTTATGAGAGTGAATGCAAGTGAGTTCGTTATAAGATAACAACATAAAGAGAGGATACAGTTCCCGGCTCGGCTTTGTTTTTATAAGGTTGTCTGAAACAAACTTTACAATGTATCTCTTTGGTCTTTGAGTTGGCTCAATGTGTGGTTGCAATAATACACGTTTTCCAAAAGAATTTCCTAGAATAAAATTTTCTGCGATGTTCATATTCTTTTTGCTCTATAGCAGCATTTGTGATAAACTTTCAAATTGAAACTGAAAGAAACTCCCACAAATACAAGAGAGCTCATCGCCACGTTCAAATTGTAAGAGTTCATTTTCTCTACGTACGTTGTAATCAATCAAAAGATGGAAAGCAAAACTGTAAAAAAAAAATTGAATTTAAAAACTGTAATTTTAAAGAATCTTGGTAGTGATGAATGAGCTCTACTTTTAAGCATTAAATGTGATTTGCTCAAGAGAGATCATTGAAGTCTTAACTAGAGATGAATGAGGTAAATTAACTTAACTGCAACACATTTATATAATCCACACAACCCGATCTTTACGCCTTGGGGGCCCTTCTGTTTTTACTGGGTGGAGGGGCCCCTTCTGATTTTTATATTGTAGTATAAGATGTGAGCTCCTTCTTGGAACTAGACCAACATACAGCTACCCACCCAGAAACTACATATTTTCATTTTAAATGTCCTGTTCGGCTCGATTATATGCGCGTTTATTAACGACCTTTTTGGTCAAATAATTATAGAAAATGTAAAGCTGATTAATATTTATCAAAAAAGTATTGATAGATCGATACAAGATAATCTAACATTCTTGATCATTTCAATTCAAAAAGACCGAATAGAATCTAAAACTCTTATCATTTCAATTCAAAAACACCAAATAGAATCTAAAACTCTCTACTGTAATGTCTGAATATAACATTTACAAGATTTTCTATTCAAAAGTATAGTCAAAGAATAGGAAAAGAATAATTCGGACAGGAAAAATCAACAAGATCAGACAAAGAACATCATCGAATTAAGTCATGACGTCATGACTTTTCTTGCTGGGCCCAGACGCTGGACGACCACCTTTGGGAAGAGCATTCAACACCAATGAGCCAAACTTTCCGGCGAAGACTTCAGGCATAAAAGAATATTCTGTTTTTATCTCCACCGCCTCGCCTCCGCAGCCCACCACCGCCTTGGTATCAGGAGTTATCTCTCTTGATACGATGACCGGAAGAAACTCTCCTGGTAAGACTCTTGCCGTCGATAGAGAGACCGAGATGAGGAGGAGAATCAAGAGCAAAGATCTGCAGCTTTTCACCATTTTTCAAGAATCTTGTTGGGGTTGGAAGAGATTTTTTTGTTGTTGTAAATTGTAATGAGTCTACTTTGTTTGAGATATGAAATTGGGTGAAAGATCAAAGAGAGAGTTTAGCGCATATATAGACAGAGTGTTCGAGCATAGAAAAGTCAAAGAGAGTTGGAAAAACGTACGCGGCAAGTGTCGGGGGCTCACAAGTAGAGTTGAAAGATGAAGCAGTCCTTTCGAGTTTACGGTCCAACTAAAATATCATTTTATTATTATTTGTTTATTTTGAGTTTTATCCTTTTTAAAATTATATATAAACGTATAATGGCTGAATTAAGCAAACGATAAATGATTCGGTTAACAATTCAAAATAGTTAATACACGCCATAAATGTCTAGGAATTTTTAAGAACATCTAAAAAAAAACTCTATATTTTATAGTTTTCGAAACTTTATATTTGAATATTCAAGGTGTTATTCTCTAAAAGCAAAATTTTATATTTAACTTCAAAATTATTTTTATTTTAAACTATAGTTTTTATATTTATCATAAATAATATGAATCTATAAAAAAATTATAAATAACTAGCACATATATAAAAATATTACAATAATATTAATTAATAAAACCTTACACTAAAATATAAAATTATAAATAGAAATAGATAATTAAATATTAAACTACGAGCAAAATACCAAATTATTTCATAAAATTAGTTCTTTAATGTTTTATCTTCAGTTGCACAAATTTGTTTCGACAATATTAATATTGTTGTAATATTTAAATATGTATAATAGCTATGTATTCATTTATCTTTTTTAAAAAAATTACTAAATTTCTTTTGTAATTTTTTTTTGCTAGTTCTAGTTTTAAAATATATTATAATTTTTTAAAAATATATATTTAATTTTATGTGTAAAATTTGTATTTATAAAAAAAAATTTGAAATATTTATGATATACAAAAGTTTTAAGGATTAAAACAATAAATGAAAAAATACTTAATAATCAATCATAAATGTAAAACTCCAAATATAAAATTTTATTTTTAGTAGTTAAACTCCAAATATAAAGTTTTATTTTTTAAAACTTTAAATTTGAAGTTTTAAAGTTTCTTTTTAAAGAAAAAAACTATATATTTTATAGAGTTTCTTTTGGAGAGATGATTTAAGAGTTACCTTACCGATATTTTTATAGTGCATGTTTTATATTGAAAGTTTGAATAACATTCACGAGTTTGATTTTAAAAAAAGAATAACATTCACGAGTTTCACCACCGATTATAATACTAACAAGAATGTGGGACCGTATATTTTGTCGTATGAGATTATCAACTATACAATCATTTTCATATGAGTAAAAACAATAGTTGGAAAGGTCAAAAGTATTTGTCCATTTAAATCAATGCACACATATTAAATAAGAACAAATTAAAAGGAGATAATCATGCACTTTATTTCATGAATGGCGTATCCAACTACTACCATTAAAGGCCGAAGCACCGGCACTTTTGACCGCGTCCCTGCTTCTTCTTGTTCCCCAAGCCTCCCCCACACGATCACACTCTCACCGTCACACGCATCAAGTACACACATAAATGCTGACATGCACTGACACTTTGACACATATTACTAACGTCATAACGTGTGTGTGAACATGCAACTTTTGTCTCCTTCATTAGCTCAGCCAAATTTGAACTTTGGTTGTAGATAACACGAATGTCATCTATTGGATATTGCGGTGGAATTTTGTTGACTTTATGGGATTTTTGATAAAGTTATTTGACTTTATGGTTGCTCTTGCTCAAGATATAGTTAAAAATTAAAATATGACTTTTTGAGCGTAGAAAGCAGACATATTAGTACAATACTGGGATAAGGGTGAGTTTACTTGTATATATTATCGATAGTTTTTTTTTATATATGTGATCATTTTATTTATATATATAAAATATTTTTTTTGTTATTATATAATTTTTTTCCGATGGATCGGATCAATTTTTATTAAAAATAATGGAACAAAACTATAATTAATACATCATGGGTTGATCGGATTGGATATTAAACAAATTATGACATAAAAACCTTATTTTTTCCATCGAATACATTCTTGAAAAAAATGAACAGTATTGTTTTCACAGTTGAATTATTTTGAATTTTATCTTCCATATGGTTGTGAAAGCTTTCAAATCAACCATCGAATTGATACATGTCATTTTAATGTTTTTAGTCGTATACTTAAGGAAAACTTACATTTTTGTAATTTAAAGTCGTTTTAAATTTTTTTAATAATATAAATTTAAACAAAAATGAAGAAGGATGCAAAAATTGTTATCAAATCTTTATTATTCATAATCATTAATTCCCGTATATATGTAAATCATATTAGGTAATTATGTAGCTTTTATTTAAGGAAAGAATACACACTTCATATATTTTAGGTTAATATAATGTTCTCTAGTGTTATATAATTATGGAATAATGTGACACCATTAGATTAAACTATACTTTATATTAAATGCTCTAGAATTTTTTGAAATGGAATTTAGAAGGCATTTAGAGTGCCACCTAAAATTTGAGGTTTTTTTTAATTAATACAAAATTAAGGTTCTAATTTTTCAAATGCTTCTGAATTAATATATAGGGGATTGATAGAAATTCTGAAACCAAGTTTGTACGTGGTTGCTGGGCCAAAAAGCAAATAAGCTATGGGTCAATAGGCCTGAAACCACAGATTAATTTCAAAGTCAGAAATGGAACATTTGTTTATTTACATGAGCCAACGTCTGCTATATGGAAATTCTCCCAATATCCCATCACTAATTTTGTTGAAATAATGTTATGATTACTATAAAACACTTCATTAAAATCCAGAATAAAGTGTGAATTTTGGTAAACTTAGCGCAAAGTCTTGACCAATACCTCATGCTTTGTAGACCATGAGAAGAAAAGAACCACATGGGAACAAGGTATTTTAACTAGCAGTATATGTGTTGACACGGTGTTGTAGTCATAAGCAGCTTTACAATATATAGAATGTAGATTTTTTTTATTCCGAAACCATACATAAGCTCTAAAGATCTTCAGGTTCCACGGTTGGCCCTAACACGTTCTTGAATCAGCTTCCTCTCCCAATCTGCAATATCCTCGAATGCGTTCTCAGGGAGACTCTCAAAGGGCTTTTTCCACGGATCATTCTTAGCCAGATCATATGTAGCCCCACGTATAGCTCCTTTGTTAGGCCCACACGGACGCTTTGACACCAATGCGTCATAAGCGGTGTTCAGCTGTTTCGAAACACACAGAATCAGATCATTAAAAAACTACTTGGAAGTGAAGCTGAGTAAGACTTTTTTAAAAAAACTTACGTTCATGTCACAGAACCAATACATATAAGCAATAGAAACCGCAGGAGCTCTTCCCAATCCGGCTGTGCAATGCACGTAAACTCTTCCTTTACCTTCTGACACTGCCCATTCCAAAGAAGACACAGCTTTCGGAAGCTGGCTTCTCAACGAAAGTGGATCAAAGTCTTTAGCCTAATCATAAACAAGAAATCAAACTGATTAAACATTTAGCATTCACAGGTTGAAAACGTTGGGAAATGTTTCTCTTACGGGCCTTCTCATGTGACGGATTCCGAGGTCTTTACATCTTTTGACAATGGAGTCAAGATCGATTCCCCAATACTCGATGTCTTTGTCTTGTTGCAAGTTAAGTATGTAAGCAACGTTCTCTTCTTTCTTCAAGTGGTCTATATCCTCAGGCTTCTGTGGCTGTGACCCAACGATCAGTTCGTCTCTTATCAATGTATAGTTCATGCCTTAAAAGAACAGATCAAAGACCCAACAAAAAAAAACAATTTTTAGAAACATTCTCACATCCATAGTTAGAAACACTTTCCAAAATAGCATTAAGACCAATGTAGTATAGATTTGTCCTAATCTAAGGTTAAGAAACCATAACCTCCCTAAAGGCAGCTTTAGTCTAATTAAACTTACTACTCCCTCCGTTCCTTAAAGATACATATTATAGAGAAAAATTTTGTTTCAAAAAGATCCATTTTTTATATTTTCAATACATGTTTTATTAACTAATTGCAAACTTCAAAAAACTTAATTGCACTAATTGATTTCTTATTGGCTTAAAATTATGGGGAAAAAATAAACACAAAAAAATATGCAAATTTAATGTGTTTTATTAAAATGTGTGAAAAAACTAGAATACAAATCTTTTAGGAACAGAGGGAGTATTAGTTATACTCCAACACTTAATCACAGATTCAAAGGAACAATTTTTATTACTGATAAACAAGAAACTAACTAGATCGTGTCTGAAAGTCAGAATTTTTTTGGGCATATTCGTACCGAGATCATGATGATATTCATATGGGCTCCTCATCAGTCTCTTCATAGCTGTATTGTAATCTTCCATCTTGTTCTTGGAGCTGAGAGAAACCCCATTCTTCCCTGGAATCTCCTCGGCTCCATTTCTCCCTGAGATTTTGCAGGTAACTCCCAGATTTCTTGGGAATCTTCTTGGATCAATCGATGGTTTATTAATCGAATTGAGCCGGGAAGATTTGTCATTTTCTCGGAAGTGGCTCGAAAGGGAGAAAATACAGCTCTTGCTTCCAACGACACTCATCGTTTTGTTCTCTCAGTCTCTCTCTATCACTTGTTCTTCGTCTCTGTGATGCAACATTGGGAATCTGCAGAGAATATCACGTTTTACAAATAATACACAAACCTTTCGCACGGACGAAAACGATGTTTTATTTCTATTGGGCCTTTTTCGTTTATGGGCTTTCATTATTAGATTCTGGCCCATTAGATAAGCCTGATTGACATGTAAATTTAAATTCCTCCTCAAATCTTAAAAGCGTGTGTTTGCTTTAGAAGAGTTAACAGCTGAGTGAAATGTGTAATATAATGAACCTTAATCTGAATCTATTCAATTTGCTTTTGCAAAGGTACAGAGATAATGATATGGAAGCAGATCAAGAAGATGGCAGTGAGTCAACACAGCAAGTGCTTCTGCGAGTACTAAATTATAACTGTGATCACACACACACATAAGTCATTTTGGTTCTGTCAAATATTAGGCTTTTGTTACCAGCTTTCACGAGTCGTCACTCATCATACGAGTAATTTTGTACTCGTCCCTTGGTTTTTGCTTCTTTTTTCCTGGTTCTGTATTGAACCTACCAGTCTGCCACTGACCAAGGTTTCTTCCTTCTCAATGAAGTTCTTGTTAGAATTGAGTTGTGATTATATACCTAAGACCATGATTAGCCCGGAGTTCTTAAAGTGGGGTTCTTAGCGGAAGTTAAGAAACCTCATCCTAAGACCACCTCCATCAGTGTTTCTTAGCACAGGTTTTAAGCAAAAAAATAAATAAAAATAAATGAAAAAGGCAGAAAAAACAGAGAACTGCTGTTTAAAATGGTCTCTTTAGAATTGGTAAGGAACCCTTACGTGTCTGTTTGGTATTGGACCTCATTAATGTATCTCTCTCCTTTTGGCGACTTCAGCGATTGCGCTCCGATTTCCTCTTCGCCGTCGAAGACCAAGTCGGCATCCCTCTCTCTGCTACCATTTTCATCCCCACTGACTTCGACACCGCCGACCTCTCCTCATCCTCCACCAACGGTCGTCGTCTCTCTGTCGCTTATCACATCGTTCCTCGACGATGATCATCCCAGTTCGTTGCTTTACTTGTGAAAAGGTTTGTTTCTCATTTAATTTCGTTTATTAGAGGAAATTTTGATAGTCTCTAGAATTACAATTTTTCTTTATTACGATAAAGTTTCGAGCTTTATGAATCGTAGGTGATTGGGAACAAATGGGACACATATATGGATCTTCTCCAGTCTGATTACACCGAAGGGTAACTCTTTTTGATTCCCCCATTATACTTATGTGTGAAAAAAACTCTAATGAGAGTCTTTGTATGATGGTTTTTGTAGTAAGTACATGATTAATCTGTTTCTCAACTTCTCTTTTGCAGATGATGCTGAGAAGTTTTTTCATTCACACAGAGATATATAATCCCCATATTTATGGGTCTTTCTTGATTGCAATTAAAAAAGATTCAAATGTTGTTGATAGTTTTATTGTTTACATCTTTTCGAAACAGAAGCAGCAAAAGTTGAAAGTTTGAAACAAGAAAAGAAGTTGAGACCAGAATCAACATATGAGAAAGAAGAAAAATATGAATCAAAGCTTTTTGTTTTGTGAGAAAAACAGCAGGTATATGTTCAAGAGAAGGCATAAGCAGGAGTGATCTTGAAATCGAGCTCCCATAGATTAAATGTGCCTTTGACGAAATTGTAGTGAGCTCCTCTTATAGCAAGCGTGTTCAAGGTAACAACAAGAAACTTCTGCGCTGCTTCGGTTTGAATTTCATTCTTATTGATTTGTCTGTGTTGCAGAGTGGAGTTCCTGATTTTACAGTGCTTCAACCTGATGAAGCAATGAGTGTACTTGATGAGAAAGCTTCAGAATTGGAGGTAAATGACTATATACAAAACAACCTAATCACTAGACAGATGTTGAGTTGAATAGCTTTATGATTTGTAGTTGTATCTTTTGATTTTTAGCTTTATGTCATTTTTATTTAAATTTTTATGTTATCAAATCCATATAATTCAACTTTAAAAAAAAAATATTTAAGAACCTCTATGGGGTTTTTCCATTGGATTCTCTCATTAGAGGAAGAAAAAATTATTTCAACTAACCAAAGTTCTTAACTTCTCATATCACCTTTAAACCTACTAATTTAATCATCAAAGCCCATTAGGAATTCTAATGGATAGAGTTGCTCTAAGAACTCCGAGTTAATCATGCTCTAATACTAGTACTCACTAATATTCATATATGAATGTTTTTCTTGGGAGGTCAGTATTCATATATGAATGTTTGATTTTGTTACTATTGGAGTAACCAAAACTAATCATTTCAAAAACCAAAACTCAACTTTCCATTATATAATTTTCAAAACTAACTATTGGAGTATTCATATACAGTATTTATTTCTGTACTATCCTAATATATAATTTTCTTTCTGAACATGAAAAGTCTTGTCGAGATTATTTCCCCCCATTTTTACACTTTCCCATTTAAAAATCTACAAGAGATACAAATAAACAATCCACTCACTCACTTGTACAAATCAATAGTAACAAAAATGTGAAAAAGAAGAATTAAAAAAACAAACAAACTAAACGGACGTATGAGTCTCGCTAATTTTGGCAACTCCATTGCTGTTATCCTCTTCTTCAACTTTCCTTTTCAAAAACCCTAATCTCACCATCCCTTCCTCTCCCCAATCCCACAGATGCAACACCACATACGTCCCTATCCCTCCGATCAACCCGTACGCCACCGAGTACGTCAACGGCATCATAATCATCGTCACGAACGCCGGAATCGCCTCCCTCATATCCCCCCAATCGATCTCCGTCACCGACTTCATCATCATCACCCCCACCAGTATCAACGGCGGCCCGACCGCCCACGCCGGAATCGAAGCCAGCAGCGGCGTGAAGAACATCGCCAGTAAGAAATAAACCGCCACCGTGATCGCCGTCAGCCCCGTCCTCCCTCCCTCCCGTATCCCCGTCGACGACTCTATAAAAACCGTCACCGGAGACGTTCCGAGAAGCGATCCGATCACGATCGCGGACGCGTCGGACATGAACGCGAAGTACTGCCCCGCGAAGTCTCCCCTCTCGTCGACGAACCCGGCGAACCTCGCCATGGAGTAGAGCGTCCCCGTCGTGTCCAAAATATCCACGTAGAGGAAAGTCACTAACGCTTCCCAGAAATGCCCTTCGCTTATCCCCGAGAAGCTCAACGCTCCCGCCGTGTGCTTGATGACGTGGACGTCAACGACCTTTTTGAAATACTCGTGAGCCGCGTCTCCCGCGGGGTTGTTGGGAAACGCCGTTACCTCGGTGTTACGGAACCACGAGACGGCCGTTACGAAGACGATCCCGTAGATCATCGCTCCTTTCACGTTCTTCACCAGACAGTAGGCGATGATCACGAACCCGACGATGCCTAGCCAGAAGGTGGGACTCTCCATGCGTCCGTGGAGGCACATGATATCTCCCGAAACGGATCCTCCGGGGATCAAACTGACGGTTCCGTTAGCCGACGTTATAACGGGAGCTAACGAAGCTCGTGACGTGGTTGGACACGCGGCGAGAGTGACGAGAGTGGAAGGGCTGTAACCGACTAAACCGAGTCCTTGATTGTTCTGTAAACCGATGAAGGCGAGGAAGAGTCCGATTCCGGCGGAGGAGCTGATTCTGACCGGTTTAGGGACGAGTTTCGCTAGCTTCGCTCTGAAGCCTACGGCGGAGATGAAGAGGAATATTAATCCCTCGATGAAAACCGCGGCGAGAGCGGTTTGGTACGAGATTGAACCGGATCCGTGGAAACCGACGACGGTGTAAGCGAAGTACGCGTTTGTTCCCATCCCCGGAGCTAGAGCTAGAGGGAGATTCGCCATCAGCCCCATGATCACGCACCCGATCAGAGACGCCGCCACGGTGGCGACGATTAGATCCTTTCGGATTCCTTCCACGCACGATGCGTAACCGGGGTTAACCGGGTCGAATTTACACGTTACGTCCGGTTGGATGAGTCGGACACCCGGTCCGGTACACTGGGAAGGTGGGATCGTTGGGTTTGAGCAGAGGGGAACGCAGTCGGAAACAGAGCAGGTGCCGCCGGAGTCAGATAAGATGGAGGCGTTCACGGCGAGGATGTAGGCCATGGTGAGAAAAGTCGCCGTACCGGCGCGGAGCTCCGTCGTGAAAGTTGAATTCCGTTCGGCGAGTTTGAACCGTTTGCCAACTCGGCTTGAACCGACGTAAGCGTTGAGTCGGTTTAGTAGCTTGGGCTTGGTTCTGGTACTAAAAGGTAGTTCTTGCTCCATTAGAAAGAGATCACAGGAGAAATGCGAAAAAAAACTTTTTTTTCTTCTTTCCTGGTTTTGTAATTTAGTGAAGCGAACAGGGTTGCTTATATATATAAGTACATATCATCACTGTATATATGAGAGAGAGAGAGAGAGAGTTAGTTTATGGATATGATTAGAGAAACAGGAAAGATTCTAGTAAAGATGAAGGGGATCTTTAGAAGAGAAGTATCTTCGTATGCAACCATGTGTCCACGTTTCTTCGTTATGCCCTTTTATTCTAGTTTTGTAATATAATCTTTTTATTGTTGATCTTTTTGTGATTAGAAATGAAGGGTCTGATTGGTAATGGCCGTAGATTTAAAAATTTTGGTGTAGACAAAAATCTGTAAACTTTTTGATGTGGCTTTAGATTTTATTACCGTAGAATTTTATAGAAATCACTAAAAAATTGCTTTGGATATTTGGCTTTGCAGAGCACTTGTACAGCTGTAGGTTATTTCAAGAGCTTTGGTTTCAAAAAAAAATTTAAAGTTTGATTGCTCTGAATTTGGTGCTTTAGAAATAAATAGGGTTGTGGATAACACCTACAACAACTACCAATCACCCCCGAAATGTATATATTATTTAAAGTATTTTTTTATTTGTTCTGTATTTCTTTCTGTTTCTAAAAGTTATATTTCCTTATATTTTTTCGTAACAAATTAAAATATAATAAACATGTTTACTTAAATTACTATACAATTTCGAATAGTTATCAATTAATAATATTTAATTAATTTCCATATATTCTTAATTAGTATTTTTAAAATTTATTAATACTGATTACAAATATTTGAAAATTCCAAAAAATATTTTTTTGTTGAACAAAAAAATATCTAAAAAAAAGAAAATAAATATTTTTTATAACTCGGGAGTGTTCAGTGGATCGAAACCTAACCGACTAATCCTCTAGAAGCTTGCGCAATGAGAATTAGATACTCATGTCACCAATCTACACAAACGAGTAAATCTTAGTTTTAGTAGGTTTTGAACCCAAGGTACTTAGCACATTTCAAAACTCACCGTAACACTTGACCACCACGTTTGTGTGGTTAAAAATATATCAGTTTTTAACATTATATTAAATATATAATGTTATCAGTTTTTAACATTATCAATTTTAACAAAATTAAACTAATATTAATTTAATAAACTGATTTTTTAAATATAGTTTACTATTATTGAAAATTATACTAAAACACACACACAAATTTTTATTATTGTGAAACTGTTTTTTTAACATTTATATTTGTATATTATATTTTATTTGTGAAACGAAATTAGTATTATTTTGTTTTGTTTTGTTTAGAAGTATTTTAAGACAAGTGTCAATTTATTTATATTTTTTTTTTTTTTGTAACTGATATTTTGAATACGTATTAAGTCAGCAATATGTGGTGTGAACTCAACAAGTTAAATGCAATGCGTATTTAAAATAGTAGAAACTTAACTGTTGCGTGATTAGTCAAATACTTAGGTTTTTTGATAATTTAGTCAAATACTTAGTTAGTATACGATTACGTTTGAAGTTTGAAAGAGAATATTATATAATTCTAGATTATGTGCATTTTTTTTTTTTAAATGGTGTGTGTTGCAAGTTGAGTCATCTGCCTTGATCTCGTGTACTGTAGGTAGATTAGTGAATTCCATCACTTATCTTTGTTCATTAAATAATAATGTATAGAGTGCGTTAGCTTTTGCGATATAAATAAACGAGATTAATAGAGTTAAGTATTGACTAATAGTAACTTTTCGTTTTAATAAAAAAGGTTGTTTGAAAACGTCTAATGTGGTTATTCGTGTTGTATAGATGGCAAAATGATATAATCGAATAACTCAAACATGAATTTGTGTTTAGTAAATTTAAATGATCAATTCAAAAAGAACACAAATTAACCGAGAAAATACCGTGTGTGTGGTCTAATGCTGGTATAACTTTGCCATTTTTTTAGCTTGTATTTTTTTTTTTTTTTCAGTTTTATAGAAAACTAACACGGTTCAATATGAACAACTCTGGTGATCCCCTATATATTAAAAGAGAAACATTACAACATTTGAGGTAACCAAGTGTCATCACCACAATTATTAGAATCATTAGAGAAATAGATCGGTTCATCAAAATATATAATAAATTCCTTCTATATATTAAAAGAGAAGCATTACAACATTTGAGGTAACCAAGTGTCATCACCACAATGATTCATACGAGAAATAGATCGGTTCATCAAAATATATAATAAATTTTTGATTAAGCTAACCATAAATTAATTATTAATATTCTCAATTCTTTTCTTGAATAAAATTTTACGGAATTGTCTAATGTGACTAAAATATACATGACAATTAATGATTTTGAATAATAAAGATTTGATACAAATTAGTGTATTCTCTATCATTTTTGTTTAACTTTAAGTTATTAAAATAAATTAAGCAATCACATTAACCATATAATAAAAATTTAGAGTTTTCGTATATGTTATATTTTGAGTTTTTTAAAAAGTCTCACATTGAAATTTTTATAATCCGTGATTTTTTTTTTTTTATGACAATATACAAATTATTACAAAATTATGTAAGTAGAAAGTCTCATATATTATAATAAAAATTTAGATTTTTCCGTATATGTTATATTTTGAACTTCTTAAAAAGTTTTACATTGAATTTTTTTATGATCCATGATTTAATTATTTTTTATCATAAGATATAAATAATTACGATGCAAAAAAAAAAGATATAAATTATTACAAAATCATGTATGTAGAAAGTCTCATATATATATTAATATCTTTTAATTAAACTATATACCATAGAAAATACATAAAGATTTTAATTTTAAAATTTGCTTTGAACAATTTTTTCTGATAAAATCTTTGAAAAAATACTGACAACTTAATATTTAAAATTTAAAATTTGCATTGAATGTTTATAAAAATTATAAATTACTAAAACTTTCAAAAACATTGCACAATGAAAATTCGTTATCAGCGATTTATTTTTTTTGTTATAAATGATACAAATAATTAGAACACATCATTTAACAATATATCAATATTAAAAAATATACTATTTATCTATGTATATATTATGTAAATTTAATTATATAAAATAGAAAATAGAAAAAATTATCGTTTGGATTAATAAAATTTATTTACGTATTCACACCAATTTAATTATATACATAATAGTTACTGGTTTTTTCATTATCCAATATATATATTATTTTATAATATATAAAAGAACATATAATATGTAAAATAATTTATATATACAATATTTATTTCGCGCAAGGCGCGAGTCTTTAATCTAGTTCGTTTATTAAAATGATTACGTTGTGTGTATGCATATGTGCAACTACGGCTAAAAGAGGAAACGTTATAAACTTGGCTACAATTTTCAAGTGTGAACAACTTCTTTACTAACTAACAGCTCGTATTTGTTGACCAGCTGACTGTTTTGCCTCTCAGTTTATGTTTATGAAAATGATATATTGCAGAATAAAACGTTGTTTTGTATTTTTGCATTAAAATGTACAACGACTTAATACGATTGGAATAAAGTTAATATCATAAGAACTGATCATTTGTTTTTTAAGTGGATGATCGTTTTAGTCAATTTTTAACTCCATTTGTTGATGGGAAGTCAAATATATCGGCAATAATCGAGTAGGCTTGAGGGATTATTTAGTGGTGCTGTATCTAAAATAAAATGTCATAAAACTACGCTAAAATTCTAGTGAATCCCGAAAATGCATAAACTAAAAGATCTTCATCTTAACTTTTGTGGTTGTTATGCATACATAATTACCAGATTTTACATTATAATGGTGATGCATTAACATCATTAGAGTACAAACCAGTGATGAAAGTGTGAAACACTAGACTATACATATCAATATATAGTCTTAAATTTTAAATCACTATGCGTTAAATCAATATTTTCAATTAACTGCATGGTATGATATGTATGCCAGCCTCGATATAACATTCATGGGCATGATCTTCTTCTTTTTTTTTTGTCAAACATGGGCATGATCTAAATAGACGTTACATTGATCAAGAAATCAGAAAACAAAATTCGGAGCAGTACATTTTATTTTTTTCAACAACACGTGGACATAAACATAAAGGTAAATTACTCTTTATCAATAAATGATTTTGTCGATTTATATTCGTATAATCAATTATCAACATCAATAAATGGTTTGTAGTACGCCAGGGGTAGTACGTAAGGGAAAAAATAACTGCGCATATATAGAACTGATTTTAATACGTGGTGTAGTTACTTCTCCACTAGGTTGAGTTAATCCTATAATATTTGAAATTTTGATCTTGATGTAGATGGTACAGACATATCTTGAACGAGAGAAATTAATATGAAGATTTGGAGGTCGAGTATCGTGTCGGGGCCATTCATTCATGTGTCTTTGTTACGAGTGCCATGCTATTTATTGTTTGGGTCTGACTGTTATCTTATAAATTATAACTCATATATATTATACCACTATATATTTTCGTCAAGAAACTAACGTTCTAACATTAACATTACAGCATCTCCAACTCAATTTCAAATCTTCAAATTTTGAAGTTGTGAATAATGAAACCTCGAATTTTGATGTTAATTTCACTATTCACAACCTCAGACTATCTTTTTTTTTTCTGTCTTTATAGTTACTTTTTTTTATAAATATTACTCTAATGACTATAATGCATATAAATAAAATTTTAAAGATTTTTTTTTGAAAATTTATGGTTGGAGTAACCACCTTCAAATCCTCATTTTGAAGGTTAATCAAAGATCAAGTAGTAAAGATAATTGGATTTGTAGTCGCCCTTGAGGCTTTTATGTATTAAGAACATGTCCACAGATGCAACAATACCAAAGCAACTAGACATGGTGTGTGCATAGAAAGTGTTCAAAACCAAGTCATGTCTAAGTCTAACTCAGTACATCGTGAAATAAACGACGAGAAATTAAAAAGATGGACGCATACATAAATTTAGGTAAGTTTTACAGCAATTGAATGTCAGATGACAAGCAAGTGATTGTATATACCTATTCTATTTGTGCCTTTACATGTAATATATTAGTGGACTATAAGATGCATACATTTTGGTGTGTACCTATTCTAGTTAGGAGTTATACTTTTAAATTGTATGTTCAAAAATCATGTGTTATTTCGCCTTGTTAACCTCCTCACAAGTCGGACTTCTTATCGCAACACATATATATTTTAATATAAGCCCTAGACTTATTATAGACTCTACACAAACCCTAGACTTATTATAGAATGTTTTAAATACTTCGTTTCTACCATCTCAGTTCATATTTGAATACGCATGTGTATATTTCTTAACTAAAGTAATACAGTCTGATAAATAACAACAATACTACTAGTATTTGGTTTGTGAAATTATATCAATTATTGGAATATGGATTGGTGGTGGCCGACTTCACGTGAGGAGATGCCCTCATTCGGCAGTCATTTTGCCTTTGGAGTTATAAGTTTGCAATTAATAAATGCAATTCAACTACTTTACAACCATTTCAATTTTTTTTTTTGGTAAAAGTTCAAACATGTTTATGTTTCTCGTATCATAATTCAACGGCTCCACCTTGTCTGTTTTTATCTCATCCACACAACTTAAAGGTTGGTTTCGATTGTACTATTTATTAAAACAAAAACAGAAAATCGACTATACTAGCTGGAATAAAAATAAATCTCCAGTATTTTTATCATTTAAAATTCGCTGACGAGTTATGGCTTTTTAGTAGAAAGCACTCAAATTAAACTTTTGATTATCTAAAAGATATGTCAGTGAAATGATTTAGAAGATGGAATATTGTAATATTGAACCAAGAGACCATCAAGGTCTCGCATATAGCGAGCAGAAGGTGTGTTCTTTGTGAATTAGAATCATTCTTTACAGGCATTGATCGATACTAAGACGAGACACTAGAGATAAGAGATGTTTTTAAGAGAAACAAAGAGAGATAAGATATATGTGTAAGTGATACAGTCAATATTAATATTATTATAAGAATTGATTCCTCATAGTTCAATTTATAGCCATGTATATATCATTTACCACCTATTAATCTCTGTCTACCATTTTGTCTTTAATTAGTTATCATTTGTTGGGTAAGAATTTTTAGCAGCTAATAAGAAAATAATGTGTTAAACAGTAATATTACGGTTAAAAAAATTATGGCCCCAACGTTTTGGGTGCATGACAGTATGACAACATGCAATATCCTTTATTTTTTTGTATTTTTTTTTGCTTAAAGTTTTTCAGTTGCACGCTATTTTTGGTCGATTATTTTTGCTGCACCGATGATAGATAGATGTATGACTTTCGTATCATAGATTCAAAAAAATATTGTATAAAACATTATGTTAGTTTTATAGTAAATGCTAACAAATTAAGACTAGAAAGCAAAACATTTATAAACCGACCACCCAGACTTAATATAGTTTTTGGGTCGGTAAAAAGGAGCACACTTGGACATGTTTCCACTTTGCATCCAACTTACAAATATATTTATTTTCTTTCGGTTCTTTATCTATTGGATAAGTAACAAAATGGATCTTAAATTAGTGGGTCCTTCCTCGAAAATAATTCATACAGCATTGTATGTTCTTAGGAGGAATTGTATAAAGTCTTATTTTGAAACAAAAAAAAACTATATGCACACGCAAAAAATGTAAATAGAAATTAAGAAAATAAGAAAATAAGAAATGAATTGAATGAAAGTTTCATGGAAAAGTATCGTTCGACCAGTCTTTTTGCGCTGTCAGATTTTTGTTCGCTTCCACATGATTTCGACAACCAACAAGGCACTAACCATATGAATCTTCCTCGGTTACTAATTTTCAATCAATTATCTATACTATACTACTGTTGTATCTTACCTTTAGTTTTTGATTTGTATAGTTAACTACAAAAATGATATCTACTTAGATTTTTATTCAACAAAATATTCCATAGAAAGAGGTATATCAAAACATAACTTAGCATTGGAACTTTTTGTATCAAAATTGTAGGATGCAATTGGTGATCAAACTGCTCATTCAACTTGATTCATAACTTTCGAAGTTCAGTATCTACAAGACCATGTATAGTGCATATAATATATGTGTTTATTGAGGTATTTAAGCGATTATTGGTAAATGGTTGAATCCATTACTTGATTAGTATGATAAGCATATGAAATGATTTTAAAATATGTATGATTAGATGCAGTGGATTTGGGAGAGGTTAAGAAAGTTAGATCAGTGGAGAGATTTTAACTTTTTAATGATGGAGTTGGCCAAACCAATGTGATTAGTGGCGAAGTGTTGGCCTCTACTTTTTCCACTCTTGTGTTCTCTTATTTCTAAACCCCACTAAAAATGTATTAAAATTGTGTTCTCACTGGCTAATCATTAATATTTTAGTGCACATTTGAAATAAGAAATGATGTATTGGCCACACCATATTACATAGCTCTGATTCGATTTTTTTCATTAATAGTATACGGCTAAAACAAGGTTAAGGTGTTTTAAAAATTGTAATGAGTCGATCGTAAGAAAATACTAACTTTTCAAGATTTCGATAATAATCAGGTGTAGACTTTTGTCCCATTTTCTCTAAAGTGTGTAGGCAACACAAGCAACATCTTGTCCTCTTGTGTGTTAGTTGAATTACTTACTTGACCGAAGATCACTTTCTTTGAAAAGTATATGTGATCATGTATATTTTAATCAACATATAAAGAAAAAGACGAGCGCAGCACAATAATTCGTTCAAAGATTATCCATCTTCGTTTCATTTCATCCAGATATACGTAACTTAGTGAAACTCGATCTATTAGTAATTCAGTACTAACATAATTGCATCTAAAGATAACATATATATATATATATATATATATTTAAAACATGTTTTACAGATTGTTAATCATAATAGTTGGATGATCTAAAGCAAAAAAAAACAAAAAAAAAAAGTTGGATGATCAGCATTTTAATTCATTAATTTTCTATATTATCACTAATGTGTCAAAATCAACATTTTGCTAGCTGGGGTGAAGTGGACCCAAAACTTCTTTTGTACAAATTCGTCCAAAAGTCGCATTACAATCACACCCACTTAATTTAATATGAGAACAAATTAAGATAAATAAAAGCTAAGATCCAACTGGGTGAATACAAATTTCATATTCCTAACTTTCTTATTTGCACCTCCTTTTTTTTTCTAAAGTGTGTTTTACAGAAACGTGTCGTTAATTTGTTATAACTGAAGTTAGTTTCATTTTTTACTTTAGGAAACCACTATATTGAATCTACTTTTCAGGACAAAAAAATTCTCTTGTTGGATGAGAACTTCATATTATTATTATCCAGAAATAAAAGACTAAAGATCTATTACATGGAATTTGTTTTTCTTAAATCATTTGGATCACTTTAGGGTTTATAAGGAAGGGAGTTACATGTTATAACACAAGCTTGTTAAAATTTTGTACACTTCTAGTGATGTCTAATTCGAACTAGTTTCATAAAGTCAATATTCTATTGGAATTTTATCTTGGGTTATATGTTTAGCTTGCTATTATATAAGGAGACAAAACATAAAAGTATAAAAGATCTATAACATTTTTATTGATTTTTTGGCTAGAAAACTAAACTTGAGTTCAACCCAAAACAAAACCAATTTCACTCAGCTAAACAATGTCTGAAACTGTTGTTCAGTGCATAAAAAGAACGCTTTAGCAAGAAAGCCTCGAGAGCATGATTAATGAGAGGTTCTTAGGATGAGGTTCTTAGCGGAATATAAGAAACCGTCTCTTAACTTTTAACTAAAAAACTAAGAACCGGCTCTTGAATAAGATATTTAAGAACCAATTCTTAGTTTTTTTAGTTAAAAGTTAAGAGACGGTTTCTTATATTCCGCTAAGAACTCCACCCTAAAAACCCTCATTAATCATGCTCTTGGCTAATGACAGTTGGGACATTAGAACAACTTTAGAGATCTAATCATTACAAGTTTAAGCTATGCATAATGGAACGAGGATAAGAAGTCTCTCAAAGAACATTCTGATTATGATTAGTAACAAAACATAAAAAAGTGTCCCCACTTTTCTTTTCCGTTTTTAAAATCCCTGCCAATAAAATGCGGAAATGAATTAAATATATTCATTATTGAACAATTAGAATCTTAACGGTTAAGATCTCAAGAAGAAGATCTCCGGCGACTGTTTCTTTTGTTTGAAGAGAAGGTTAGCGGTAGTTCTCGTCGTTCTTGTCTAGGGTTTCCGGTGGTTCATAGGCGGAAGAGATCTCGTTCAACGATTGAACTCTCCTGCGGGGTGACAAGGCGGCGTAGAAATCCGATGGCGCGGAGGCTCTTTAGGTTCGGAGCTCCGGCGAATAGTTGTGACGGTGGAAAGCGTCGGTGGCTGTGCGTGGATTGGGCGACTAAGTTGAGGCGAGCGACACGTGGAGGGCGGATCATCCAGATCATAGCACGTGTTCTGCTCTGCTTCCTTTCCGCGCGTCCAGAGCAACCACGGCGCAGCGTTTGTGGGCCTTGGGCCATGTGTCTTATTTGGGCTTCGGCCGGTTTTTTCTGTTGCCCATGTCTTTCTTGGGTTTTGTGGGTTGTAAGCGAGTGGTCTTGGGCCTCGGCCGTGGGCTAGGCCCAGTGGTTCAATAAAATTTCAATTTGGGAAAAAAAAAAAAATCTAAATAACAGGAGTGATACATACTTTAATAAAAGTTGTGTGTTTTATGCGATTCTGTGGAGTACAATTAATAGGGCACATGTCAATCAAATTTGCAATTTGAATCAAAGGCCCTTTTAGGTTTTACTTGGAACTAATCAAAATGCTCCATTTATCCATTTCACAAAAGGACAATCTCTTTTTTTATTTATTCTCTAACTATTCTCTTGTATATCCGACCTAATATATATGCTACTTCGACCATTATAAATCATTTGTTAGAAATTAGTAAATTCAAGATTTTGTAGCCATAATCTTTTACACAAGGAGACAGAGCAAGAGAGAACTTGAACTGCCCTAACGCACTTGGATCAAAAAGTTAATATCCTTATATAAATCATCATGATGAATACAACGACTTATAAAAACAGTTTTAGATTGTTACAGAAAAATATTAAATGTACTAGTTTAGAACTTTAGATAATGTTATACATCTTTTTCAGCATATAATATGGTTGTTTCAGCTTTCATCACTTCGCCTGAACAGTCACTGTTCTAGTTTTTGTCTTTTCGGGGTTTTTACTTTAAAGGTATCTGATTCGTTTCAACAGCTCACCACTGATGCTATTATCACCAAAGCTCCCCAAGAATGTTTTCTTGGGTCCACTTTCTCAGGAAAAATGTACACAACCAAAATGGCACAAAAACGCAAGGAGATATAAACATTGATCTTGAAGAATCCATATATACCAGAGAAACAGCGATAATAAGCTATGAATTTAACTCAATCAATACGGTTCTTCTTCTAGTATTTAAACATATAATGTCAAACATATAAAACCATAACGACAAGAACCTAAACCTAACTACTATATACCACGATCCAATGCCTTTAGAATATGGTATCAATGGTTAGCTTTCTTTTGGGCGGCGATTTTTCTATGATTTGCTTCTCGTGCTCCATGAATGTAGAGCCTTTGTTTGCAAATAACCTTCTGAGGTTTATCACTGATAGCTCGTAAAAGTTTCCAACAGCAAGATCAGCCTGAACCAGATCATACCTGCATATTTGTTTAAAAAAAAAAATAAAGTTAGATGCTGGAAATGTATCTAGATCCTCAAAAACAGTAAACTAGATTACTTACGCTCTATGAGCACCGATTAATCCAATCGCCATCATAGTACAGTTATGAGCAGCTGTTATACCCCTTGGATCATCCTCAAACACAACACATTTGGAAGGTTTTCTATCCAACTGCACCAAAGTTTTAAAACTTTTCAACATTTTTTCAGAAAAATTGGTTAGTATTCATATTTGAATTATTAACAGTACCTTCACAGCAGCAGAAAGAAACCTATGAGCTATAGATTCCATACCATCTTCCTCGGAAACCACAGCCTGAAACGGAGGATGAAGACAAGTGTCAGCAGATATAAGCAAGCCATTTACCTGATAAAAAGTAAGATGATTCTCTAAAAGCTATTTATTACTGACCTGGAAATAGTTTTGAAGCCCCATCCGTTCAAGAGCATTCATCATGTTCTTTCGATCAAGATTTGAGACAACAGCACAGGGAATGCGAGCATTTGTGACAGCGTCGAGCCAATCTTTAAGTCCTTCCTTTGGTTCTGTGAGCTGGAAATGTCGATAGTGAAAATAACTCAGGGAACAAACATGCATTTCTAGTAATACAAACATTTGATAAAGAAAGTCCTTACCCTGAGAAGATTATCATAGTATATTTCTGATAGCTTGAGTTTCAATGTATCGATCTTGCTTTGCGTCTTTTCCCAAAACAAGACCTGAAACATTTGGAATCATCCATCAGTTAAATACATTTCCTTATGATAACATTCATATAAAATCTAGCAGAAACATAGAGCTCGTTATGGCTGACTAAAAAAATATCAAAACAATACCATGAGTGAAGGGATTGAATATACAAGAAATATTCATATCATTGGTTTGCTTAAACTATATATGCAAGAAAATGACTGCTATAAATCACCAACCTTACTAAGCACATGGTCAGCGCCAGCATAAAGCATCAGTCTTTGAATGTCATTCTCCTCCGCAATTTCTTTTCCTGCCAAACAATTTAAAGTACATATATCTACTTAGAGAACTTGACTATTAAATATCAGTAAGATATAATTTAATGCTTCTGACGTTTTTACATACTAGCAAAAGAGCCCAACACACCAGGTTATCTCACCAGAACAATTCATCTATCAGAAGTCTACTACGTAAATTAGGCAACTTGATACTGCAATGACCCATCCAAAGGTTTATATAGACAAAGGCTGGCTTAATTGTTTCAAATGAAGATTTTCATTTTGCAAAGTGGAAAAGCAAAAAGACGACTAAACACTAAAGGAAGTGAGTTGGATTGATGGAATCACACACTACTATAACATTAAGACGTCAAAAGAAAACGCAGAACCGACAATGACGGCCTAAATGCAGATAACCTAATGCTGAGTTCATTGCTATCTCTCGAGACATTCCTTAAAAGGCATGGGAAGTACTAAAAGCAGCTATTGCACGACATCTCTTTCCACTCACGTATATGCAAAAAGAAAATAGATTATAATTGGGTAAAAACAAAAGCAGGAGAGGATAAAAGCTTACCTTCTTCGGCAGCTAGCTGCTTCCAAGCATCCAACTTCAAACTTCGAGTATCAGCCTACAAAATAAGAACCATAAATGGAAAAATTGAGAAATTCCAACTTCTTCAGAACGCAAAACTAGTAACCATTGACCATGCAAACATCATCTAATAAAGCAATTACTTGCTACTTCAAAGACGATCCTCGTGCCATACAATACAAGAAGAAAAAGAAAGCTTATCTAAAACAGTCCCAAAACTAGTATGGCCATGCAAATCTATTTACAACTTTTGAGATTTACCAAATAATAGGGGGCACTCAGTATCATCTAAACAAACTAAAAACCAATAGACTTATAAGACAAAACCCTCATATACTCCACCAGGAGAGGAAAGCTATCGTAGCTACAACTACAAACACTTCCACTAACTAACTTGCAAAACATAAAGATGGAAGTCGAAACAATTACCACGACATTGTCCCAAGAGAAGATAAGTCCATAGGCTTCATCTGGTTTCATTGCGTAACGTATCCTTTGAAGAAACCCATCTTGCAGTTTCTCATTCCAGAAATCCTACAAGCAAACCACATGTTACCTACCTTACATAAGAAAAGACTTATAAACATATAAATAGCTCTTACCACATCGACTTTAAGAGGACCATCCTGCCTAAAAGTCTCAAACCCTTCTCCATACTCAGCTCCAATCGCCTAAGAATCCAACAAAGTGATCAACTTTTCCCTCTTCTCAACTACAAAAAAAAGCCATGAAAACTCACCTCTTGCACAAAGAGTTTGTTTGGCTTTAAAGAAAACCCATCAACGTCGCCGTTTTGAGCAGACCCAGAAGAACAACTCCTCACTACCATTCGCTGCTGCTTCACCAGCTTCGCTTCTTTGGGCACCTGATTACAAAAAGGCCAAAACTTTAAATCCCAATTCACATAATTGATAATTTTGAATCAAAAGCCTTGAACTTTAGATGCTTATACACACCAGTAAGCTGAGATTCGAGGGAGGGAAGCGAAGAGACGGTTCGGAAGAGATGAGGAGAGAGGAAGGGCGAGTTCTGCATGAGCAGTCCATGATAATGATGATCGGTTTAGCGTTTCTTCTAAATCACGAGATTGATTGGAGATATAATCTAGGGTTTGCAACACGGAAGTATCGAAAAAGCCTTTTGTTCTGGTTCATACGTTTGGAGCCAAGAGAACAACAACAAACGTCTGCTTCTGGTGGAAGAGAGACGGAGGATGATAACACACGACACATTATCCAGTGTAACATTTATCTTATATAAACAACAAAACTCATGATTTGGGCCCTATAAGGCCCATGTTCACAAAATTATGTCGTTTATTTGGTTGGCCCATAAACATCTCTGTTCAATTTATTTGATTGACCTATATCAAAGTGTTTATATTACGGAAAAAATAAATAATGGGTTTCTCTTATTAAGAAAATTAGAAATCCATTATATTATGAGAAACTATCTATCTGGATCAGATTTAAAATATACGAAAAATGATTCAATCTAATTACCTAAAAACATTTTTTTTATAAAATAATCATAAACAAAATTTGAACTTGATATACGTATTTCAAATCAAAATAATAATTTAAAATTGATTCAAAAATATACATATATTCAAAAATTAATTTTTACTAAGATATTTTCCAGTAACCATTATAAAAAATGTTTTCAATATATATAAAAAAATTACAATACAAAGCTCAATTTCAAACACCAACTTAAATTATGATTTTTATATTTTACATTAAATTTTAAAATATATAAGATATATGTGATTATTTATATAATGGTACATATAAAATACGATTAATTGTATGATGATACATATATGATACTCCCTCTGTTCCTTATAGATCCATTTTTTAGAAAAAAAATTTGTTTTAAAAAGATACATTTTTTACATTTTCAAGACATTAATTAATGAAAAATTGTACTTTTCAAAAAATACAATTGTGTTTAATAAAATTTCATTGGTTAAAAGTTACTGAAAATAGCTAATTAAGGAAAATAATGTATTGGAAAATACAATTTTAAATGTTTTCTTAATAAGTGTGAAAAAACTATAACATGGATCTTTTAGGAAAGGAGGGAGTATATATGAAGTTTATATAAGCATAAAATATTATAATATTTATATTAATTTACAAGGAAATTCATTTTAATTTCACATGTTTTGTCAAACCACCCTTAAGAATTATATTCTGACTTTTATCAGGAGAATAACCAACTATAGCTTCCATTGAATGAATAATGGATTCAGATCCTAAAAACAATAAAGCTTTCGAATAAGCATGAGTAATCAAATGAAATAAAGCGGATCTATAAGACCCCATACCTAGAGCTAACATCATATAACCCAGTTGAGACATTGTAGAATAGGCTAAACCTCTCTTAATATCTTTTTGAGCAAGAGCTAAAGTGGCTCCTAAGAGTACTGTTATTATACCTATCAAAGATATTATATACATTATAGAAGGGATAACTATAAAAAGAGGAAGAAGACGAGCTACAAGAAAAATTCCCGCTGCTACCATAGTAGCAGCATGTATAAGAGCCGAAATAGGAGTAGGGCCCTCCATGGCATCCGGCAACCATACATGAAGAGGAAATTGTGCAGATTTAGCAATAGGACCCACAAATAATAGAAATGCACACAAAGTAAGGAATAAGAGATTTATTCTATTATTTAATATTAAATTATTGAATATTTCGAACAAATCGTGAAATTCGAAACTGCCAGCTATCCAATAAAGACCTAAAATTCCTAATAATAAACCAAAATCCCCTACACGATTGGTTACAAAAGCTTTTTGACAGGCATTCGCTGCAATAGGTCGTGTGAACCAAAAACCTATTAATAAATACGAACACATTCCAACTAATTCCCAAAAAAAATAAACTTGGATCAAATTAGAACTAGTAACTAATCCTAACATTGAAGTATTAAAAAAACCCATATAAGCAAAAAACCTCAGATATCCTTGATCATGAGACATATAATTATCACTATAAATCAGAACCAAAATTCCAACAGTTGTAATTAATATTGACATAATAGAAGTAAGTGGATCAATAAAGTAACCGAACTCAAAAGAAAATGCATTATTTATGGTCCAAGACCATACATTTTGATGAATGCAACTTAGAAAAATTTGTTGAATAGATAGATAGAGCGAAAAGATCATAACTATACTTAACAAAAAAATACTCAGAAACGTCCACATACGTCGAAGGTTTTTTGTTGCTGTCGGAAAAAGTAGAAGTCCAGCTCCGAGTAAAATAGGTACTGGAAGTGGAATGAAAGGGATGATCCATGAATATTGATATGTATGTTCCATAAAATAAAAAACCCTTTTTATTTTATTCTTAAATTTTTTATTTCTTATTCACTGGTTTGTATATATATATATATATATATTTTTTCAAAGGGGATAATAAAAAAGCGCATTTTTTCAAACTTAAATAGAAATTTTTTCGAATTAGTATAATCCTTCATAAACCTTTGAAAAGAAATATATTCAAATCAAAAAATTAGAAGTTATTAACTAATATTACTAAGTTACTGTAAAAAAAACGATTTGTCTTTTTTTTTTTTTTTTACTACTAAAAAAAATTTTGATTTTATGCAGATACAGAAAAAGTGAATTATAATTCCGTATTACAATAATTTATATACATATATTAAGAATAGAACAAAGATTTACACGACAAAAAAATACTTAATATTAAGTATAAAAAAAAGTTATTTGGGTTTGATTATTTAGAATTATTATTGAATTATGGAATTTAGTTATTGTCTTCCAGTACACTAAGTGAGCTTTTTTTTCAAGAAATATTATTATAATCGATATTTTTTTTTACATATGAAGTGAAGAAATTAAATAAAATTTTTTTCTAATATAATCTAAATCTATCAGTATAGATTAATTAAATGAGCACTCTCATACGGATTTAAAACGTTAAATACAAAAAATTTTTCAAGAAAAAGGGAAAAAATAGTTGGGTTTTAAACTTTTGAATGTCTGTTTTGTTTGAAAAATAATATATAATAAAATTTAAAATAAAAAAATTACTCAATATGGAGTACGAAAGAATAGAATAATAAATGTCTTTGACATCCAATTATACCACTGAAAAACTTTTTTCATTTTTGAATGGCAGTTCCAAAAAAACGTACTTCTATCTCGAAAAAGCGTATTCGTAAAAAAATTTGGAAAAGGAAGGGATATTGGACATCGTTGAAAGCTTTTTCTTTAGGGAAATCACTTTCTACAGGTAATTCAAAAAGTTTTTTTGTACAACAAAATAAATAAAAAACACTAGAATCATTAGAATTAGCCTAACGTAAAAACCAATTTTTTAGAATACATATAAATTAAAAAAATCTATAGGAACCAAAATAAAAAAAAAAAGATAATATATATATATACGAAATATACGAAAGATTCCTATTGATTTTGTAAAAAAAAGGGGGGGTTATTACTTTCCCCATCAATAAAAAAATAAATAAAGATCTTGTATTTCCTCTTAACTAGGAAATACAAGATCTTTTAGCGAAATCAACAGGTTCTTTAAATTAATTTAAGTCAAAAATTTTGCACTTTATACCTTTAGGAATTATTATTTCTCTTAATTCTTATATTCTTTACTTGGAATCAAAGTTATAAAAGTATCTATCCACAATTAAGTGAATATTAGATACTAATAAGTAATAATATATGATATTTTTTTTAAGCGATCAAAAAATATTATGTTTGTACAATATAAAAAGATGCATGAAAATAGATATTTTGACAATTGTTGTTTTTCATTTTTCTTGAGCAACTTAGGCAAATTTTAGTTAAAATTTCTAAGGATTTTGGAGAAGTTTTAATTTTTAGAAAAAGCATTTTTTTAGTAATAAAATCAATTTTAAATTCCATTAAATTAGCTTCTTTATTTAAAATTTGAATCTCGACGATTGAGTAAAAACTTGTTAGTATTATTTTGAACAAGTTGCCGCTATGGTGAAATTGGTAGACACGCTGCTCTTAGGAAGCAGTGCTAGAGCATCTCGGTTCGAGTCCGAGTAGCGGCATAATATCTTATAAAAGAGATATTATAAGTTTTATAATCAAATTAATACCCGACTTGTTTTCTAAAATCGGGTAAAACCTAGTATTAATTTATTAATTTTTAACAAATTTTTTATGATTTTTTCAATTTTAGAGCATATATTAACTCATATATCTTTTTCGGTCGTTTCAATTGTACTACTAATTTATTTTTTAACTTTATTAGTTAATTTAGATGAAATCATAGGATTTTTTGATTCATCAGATAAAGGAATCGTAATTACGTTTTTTGATATAACAGGATTATTATTTACGCGTTGGATTTATTCAGGACATTTTCCATTAAGCAATTTATATGAATCATTAATTTTTCTTTCATGGGCTTTTGCAATTATTCATATAGTTTCCTATTTTAATAAAAAAAAAAAAAATCACTTAAACGCAATAACTGCGCCAAGTGCTATTTTTATTCAGGGTTTTGCTACTTCAGGTCTTTTAAACAACATGCCTCAGTCTGCAATATTAGTACCAGCTCTCCAGTCCCAGTGGTTAATGATGCACGTAAGTATGATGATATTAGGCTATGGCGCTCTGTTATGCGGATCATTATTATCAATAGCTCTTCTAGTCATTACATTTCGCAAGGTCGGATCTACTTTTTGGAAAAATAATATGAAAAATAAAATGTTATTAAATGAATTATTTTCTTTTGATGTACTTTACTACATAAATGAAAGAAATTCTATTTTACTACAACAAAATATTAATTTTAGTTTTTCTAGAAATTATTATAGATATCAATTGATTGAACAATTAGATTATTGGAGTTTTCGTATTATTAGTCTCGGATTTATCTTTTTAACCGTCGGCATTCTTTCAGGAGCTGTATGGGCTAATGAAACATGGGGTTCATATTGGAATTGGGATCCGAAAGAAACCTGGGCATTTATTACTTGGACCATCTTCGCAATTTATTTACATATTAAAACAAATAGGAATGCTCGAGGTATAAATTCTGCAATTGTGGCTTCGCTAGGTTTTCTTTTAATTTGGATATGCTATTTTGGCGTCAATCTTTTAGGAATAGGTTTACATAGTTATGGTTCATTTACATCGAATTAACTAAAACATTAAAAAGAAAAGAATCCAAATAAAAAAAATAGCATCTATATATAACTTCATATAAGTTAAGAAATCTAATTTAGTTTTAGTAGTAAATCATCAAGAACCTTTTGAATCAAGTAGTACAATGATTCAAAAGGTTCTCACAATACAAAAAGCAAAGACTTCTTATTATAATTCAATTTAATGTTTTTTTTTATTTCCTGAAAACTATCCATAAAAATAATTAGATAAAATGGATTCGACCTTGTCACTTGCTAATGAGAGCACAAAATCAGGATAAATCCCAATACCAATTATGGGTAGAAGAATAGAGATTGAAAGAAATAACTCTCGGGGTCCAGAATCAAAAAAAGAAAAGTTTTTGGCATTAATTAACTTGTATCCATAGAACATTTGACGTGACATAGATAATAAATATATAGGAGTTAATATCATTCCAATTGCCATTACAAAAATAATTAAAATTTTTGAAATTAAGAAATATTTTTGGCTGGTAATTATTCCAAAAAAAACGATTAATTCTGCAACAAAACCACTCATGCCCGGTAATGCAAGGGAAGCCATCGATAAGATAGTGAACATTGTAAATATCTTTGGAATGGAGATAGCCATTCCACCCATTTCATCAAGATAAACAAGCCGGATTCTATCATAACTAGTTCCTGCCAAGAAAAAAAGTGCAGCGCCAATAAATCCATGAGAGATTATTTGTAAAATAGCTCCATTAAGCCCAGGATCCGTTATAGAACCAATACCTATAATTATAAAACCCATATGAGATACAGAAGAATAGCCTATTCTTCTGTATCTCATATGGGTTTTATAATTATAGGTATTGGTTCTATAACGGATCCTGGGCTTAATGGAGCTATTTTACAAATAATCTCTCATGGATTTATTGGCGCTGCACTTTTTTTCTTGGCAGGAACTAGTTATGATAGAATCCGGCTTGTTTATCTTGATGAAATGGGTGGAATGGCTATCTCCATTCCAAAGATATTTACAATGTTCACTATCTTATCGATGGCTTCCCTTGCATTACCGGGCATGAGTGGTTTTGTTGCAGAATTAATCGTTTTTTTTGGAATAATTACCAGCCAAAAATATTTCTTAATTTCAAAAATTTTAATTATTTTTGTAATGGCAATTGGAATGATATTAACTCCTATATATTTATTATCTATGTCACGTCAAATGTTCTATGGATACAAGTTAATTAATGCCAAAAACTTTTCTTTTTTTGATTCTGGACCCCGAGAGTTATTTCTTTCAATCTCTATTCTTCTACCCATAATTGGTATTGGGATTTATCCTGATTTTGTGCTCTCATTAGCAAGTGACAAGGTCGAATCCATTTTATCTAATTATTTTTATGGATAGTTTTCAGGAAATAAAAAAAAACATTAAATTGAATTATAATAAGAAGTCTTTGCTTTTTGTATTGTGAGAACCTTTTGAATCATTGTACTACTTGATTCAAAAGGTTCTTGATGATTTACTACTAAAACTAAATTAGATTTCTTAACTTATATGAAGTTATATATAGATGCTATTTTTTTTATTTGGATTCTTTTCTTTTTAATGTTTTAGTTAATTCGATGTAAATGAACCATAACTATGTAAACCTATTCCTAAAAGATTGACGCCAAAATAGCATATCCAAATTAAAAGAAAACCTAGCGAAGCCACAATTGCAGAATTTATACCTCGAGCATTCCTATTTGTTTTAATATGTAAATAAATTGCGAAGATGGTCCAAGTAATAAATGCCCAGGTTTCTTTCGGATCCCAATTCCAATATGAACCCCATGTTTCATTAGCCCATACAGCTCCTGAAAGAATGCCGACGGTTAAAAAGATAAATCCGAGACTAATAATACGAAAACTCCAATAATCTAATTGTTCAATCAATTGATATCTATAATAATTTCTAGAAAAACTAAAATTAATATTTTGTTGTAGTAAAATAGAATTTCTTTCATTTATGTAGTAAAGTACATCAAAAGAAAATAATTCATTTAATAACATTTTATTTTTCATATTATTTTTCCAAAAAGTAGATCCGACCTTGCGAAATGTAATGACTAGAAGAGCTATTGATAATAATGATCCGCATAACAGAGCGCCATAGCCTAATATCATCATACTTACGTGCATCATTAACCACTGGGACTGGAGAGCTGGTACTAATATTGCAGACTGAGGCATGTTGTTTAAAAGACCTGAAGTAGCAAAACCCTGAATAAAAATAGCACTTGGCGCAGTTATTGCGTTTAAGTGATTTTTTTTTTTTTTATTAAAATAGGAAACTATATGAATAATTGCAAAAGCCCATGAAAGAAAAATTAATGATTCATATAAATTGCTTAATGGAAAATGTCCTGAATAAATCCAACGCGTAAATAATAATCCTGTTATATCAAAAAACGTAATTACGATTCCTTTATCTGATGAATCAAAAAATCCTATGATTTCATCTAAATTAACTAATAAAGTTAAAAAATAAATTAGTAGTACAATTGAAACGACCGAAAAAGATATATGAGTTAATATATGCTCTAAAATTGAAAAAATCATAAAAAATTTGTTAAAAATTAATAAATTAATACTAGGTTTTACCCGATTTTAGAAAACAAGTCGGGTATTAATTTGATTATAAAACTTATAATATCTCTTTTATAAGATATTATGCCGCTACTCGGACTCGAACCGAGATGCTCTAGCACTGCTTCCTAAGAGCAGCGTGTCTACCAATTTCACCATAGCGGCAACTTGTTCAAAATAATACTAACAAGTTTTTACTCAATCGTCGAGATTCAAATTTTAAATAAAGAAGCTAATTTAATGGAATTTAAAATTGATTTTATTACTAAAAAAATGCTTTTTCTAAAAATTAAAACTTCTCCAAAATCCTTAGAAATTTTAACTAAAATTTGCCTAAGTTGCTCAAGAAAAATGAAAAACAACAATTGTCAAAATATCTATTTTCATGCATCTTTTTATATTGTACAAACATAATATTTTTTGATCGCTTAAAAAAAATATCATATATTATTACTTATTAGTATCTAATATTCACTTAATTGTGGATAGATACTTTTATAACTTTGATTCCAAGTAAAGAATATAAGAATTAAGAGAAATAATAATTCCTAAAGGTATAAAGTGCAAAATTTTTGACTTAAATTAATTTAAAGAACCTGTTGATTTCGCTAAAAGATCTTGTATTTCCTAGTTAAGAGGAAATACAAGATCTTTATTTATTTTTTTATTGATGGGGAAAGTAATAACCCCCCCTTTTTTTTACAAAATCAATAGGAATCTTTCGTATATTTCGTATATATATATATTATCTTTTTTTTTTTATTTTGGTTCCTATAGATTTTTTTAATTTATATGTATTCTAAAAAATTGGTTTTTACGTTAGGCTAATTCTAATGATTCTAGTGTTTTTTATTTATTTTGTTGTACAAAAAAACTTTTTGAATTACCTGTAGAAAGTGATTTCCCTAAAGAAAAAGCTTTCAACGATGTCCAATATCCCTTCCTTTTCCAAATTTTTTTACGAATACGCTTTTTCGAGATAGAAGTACGTTTTTTTGGAACTGCCATTCAAAAATGAAAAAAGTTTTTCAGTGGTATAATTGGATGTCAAAGACATTTATTATTCTATTCTTTCGTACTCCATATTGAGTAATTTTTTTATTTTAAATTTTATTATATATTATTTTTCAAACAAAACAGACATTCAAAAGTTTAAAACCCAACTATTTTTTCCCTTTTTCTTGAAAAATTTTTTGTATTTAACGTTTTAAATCCGTATGAGAGTGCTCATTTAATTAATCTATACTGATAGATTTAGATTATATTAGAAAAAAATTTTATTAAATTTCTTCACTTCATATGTAAAAAAAAATATCGATTATAATAATATTTCTTGAAAAAAAAGCTCACTTAGTGTACTGGAAGACAATAACTAAATTCCATAATTCAATAATAATTCTAAATAATCAAACCCAAATAACTTTTTTTTATACTTAATATTAAGTATTTTTTTGTCGTGTAAATCTTTGTTCTATTCTTAATATATGTATATAAATTATTGTAAAAGTGAATTATAATTCCGTATTACAATAATTTATATACATATATTAAGAATAGAACAAAGATTTACACGACAAAAAAATACTTAATATTAAGTATAAAAAAAAGTTATTTGGGTTTGATTATTTAGAATTATTATTGAATTATGGAATTTAGTTATTGTCTTCCAGTACACTAAGTGAGCTTTTTTTTCAAGAAATATTATTATAATCGATATTTTTTTTTACATATGAAGTGAAGAAATTTAATAAAATTTTTTTCTAATATAATCTAAATCTATCAGTATAGATTAATTAAATGAGCACTCTCATACGGATTTAAAACGTTAAATACAAAAAATTTTTCAAGAAAAAGGGAAAAAATAGTTGGGTTTTAAACTTTTGAATGTCTGTTTTGTTTGAAAAATAATATATAATAAAATTTAAAATAAAAAAATTACTCAATATGGAGTACGAAAGAATAGAATAATAAATGTCTTTGACATCCAATTATACCACTGAAAAACTTTTTTCATTTTTGAATGGCAGTTCCAAAAAAACGTACTTCTATCTCGAAAAAGCGTATTCGTAAAAAAATTTGGAAAAGGAAGGGATATTGGACATCGTTGAAAGCTTTTTCTTTAGGGAAATCACTTTCTACAGGTAATTCAAAAAGTTTTTTTGTACAACAAAATAAATAAAAAACACTAGAATCATTAGAATTAGCCTAACGTAAAAACCAATTTTTTAGAATACATATAAATTAAAAAAATCTATAGGAACCAAAATAAAAAAAAAAAGATAATATATATATATACGAAATATACGAAAGATTCCTATTGATTTTGTAAAAAAAAGGGGGGGTTATTACTTTCCCCATCAATAAAAAAATAAATAAAGATCTTGTATTTCCTCTTAACTAGGAAATACAAGATCTTTTAGCGAAATCAACAGGTTCTTTAAATTAATTTAAGTCAAAAATTTTGCACTTTATACCTTTAGGAATTATTATTTCTCTTAATTCTTATATTCTTTACTTGGAATCAAAGTTATAAAAGTATCTATCCACAATTAAGTGAATATTAGATACTAATAAGTAATAATATATGATATTTTTTTTAAGCGATCAAAAAATATTATGTTTGTACAATATAAAAAGATGCATGAAAATAGATATTTTGACAATTGTTGTTTTTCATTTTTCTTGAGCAACTTAGGCAAATTTTAGTTAAAATTTCTAAGGATTTTGGAGAAGTTTTAATTTTTAGAAAAAGCATTTTTTTAGTAATAAAATCAATTTTAAATTCCATTAAATTAGCTTCTTTATTTAAAATTTGAATCTCGACGATTGAGTAAAAACTTGTTAGTATTATTTTGAACAAGTTGCCGCTATGGTGAAATTGGTAGACACGCTGCTCTTAGGAAGCAGTGCTAGAGCATCTCGGTTCGAGTCCGAGTAGCGGCATAATATCTTATAAAAGAGATATTATAAGTTTTATAATCAAATTAATACCCGACTTGTTTTCTAAAATCGGGTAAAACCTAGTATTAATTTATTAATTTTTAACAAATTTTTTATGATTTTTTCAATTTTAGAGCATATATTAACTCATATATCTTTTTCGGTCGTTTCAATTGTACTACTAATTTATTTTTTAACTTTATTAGTTAATTTAGATGAAATCATAGGATTTTTTGATTCATCAGATAAAGGAATCGTAATTACGTTTTTTGATATAACAGGATTATTATTTACGCGTTGGATTTATTCAGGACATTTTCCATTAAGCAATTTATATGAATCATTAATTTTTCTTTCATGGGCTTTTGCAATTATTCATATAGTTTCCTATTTTAATAAAAAAAAAAAAAATCACTTAAACGCAATAACTGCGCCAAGTGCTATTTTTATTCAGGGTTTTGCTACTTCAGGTCTTTTAAACAACATGCCTCAGTCTGCAATATTAGTACCAGCTCTCCAGTCCCAGTGGTTAATGATGCACGTAAGTATGATGATATTAGGCTATGGCGCTCTGTTATGCGGATCATTATTATCAATAGCTCTTCTAGTCATTACATTTCGCAAGGTCGGATCTACTTTTTGGAAAAATAATATGAAAAATAAAATGTTATTAAATGAATTATTTTCTTTTGATGTACTTTACTACATAAATGAAAGAAATTCTATTTTACTACAACAAAATATTAATTTTAGTTTTTCTAGAAATTATTATAGATATCAATTGATTGAACAATTAGATTATTGGAGTTTTCGTATTATTAGTCTCGGATTTATCTTTTTAACCGTCGGCATTCTTTCAGGAGCTGTATGGGCTAATGAAACATGGGGTTCATATTGGAATTGGGATCCGAAAGAAACCTGGGCATTTATTACTTGGACCATCTTCGCAATTTATTTACATATTAAAACAAATAGGAATGCTCGAGGTATAAATTCTGCAATTGTGGCTTCGCTAGGTTTTCTTTTAATTTGGATATGCTATTTTGGCGTCAATCTTTTAGGAATAGGTTTACATAGTTATGGTTCATTTACATCGAATTAACTAAAACATTAAAAAGAAAAGAATCCAAATAAAAAAAATAGCATCTATATATAACTTCATATAAGTTAAGAAATCTAATTTAGTTTTAGTAGTAAATCATCAAGAACCTTTTGAATCAAGTAGTACAATGATTCAAAAGGTTCTCACAATACAAAAAGCAAAGACTTCTTATTATAATTCAATTTAATGTTTTTTTTTATTTCCTGAAAACTATCCATAAAAATAATTAGATAAAATGGATTCGACCTTGTCACTTGCTAATGAGAGCACAAAATCAGGATAAATCCCAATACCAATTATGGGTAGAAGAATAGAGATTGAAAGAAATAACTCTCGGGGTCCAGAATCAAAAAAAGAAAAGTTTTTGGCATTAATTAACTTGTATCCATAGAACATTTGACGTGACATAGATAATAAATATATAGGAGTTAATATCATTCCAATTGCCATTACAAAAATAATTAAAATTTTTGAAATTAAGAAATATTTTTGGCTGGTAATTATTCCAAAAAAAACGATTAATTCTGCAACAAAACCACTCATGCCCGGTAATGCAAGGGAAGCCATCGATAAGATAGTGAACATTGTAAATATCTTTGGAATGGAGATAGCCATTCCACCCATTTCATCAAGATAAACAAGCCGGATTCTATCATAACTAGTTCCTGCCAAGAAAAAAAGTGCAGCGCCAATAAATCCATGAGAGATTATTTGTAAAATAGCTCCATTAAGCCCAGGATCCGTTATAGAACCAATACCTATAATTATAAAACCCATATGAGATACAGAAGAATAGCCTATTCTTCTGTATCTCATATGGGTTTTATAATTATAGGTATTGGTTCTATAACGGATCCTGGGCTTAATGGAGCTATTTTACAAATAATCTCTCATGGATTTATTGGCGCTGCACTTTTTTTCTTGGCAGGAACTAGTTATGATAGAATCCGGCTTGTTTATCTTGATGAAATGGGTGGAATGGCTATCTCCATTCCAAAGATATTTACAATGTTCACTATCTTATCGATGGCTTCCCTTGCATTACCGGGCATGAGTGGTTTTGTTGCAGAATTAATCGTTTTTTTTGGAATAATTACCAGCCAAAAATATTTCTTAATTTCAAAAATTTTAATTATTTTTGTAATGGCAATTGGAATGATATTAACTCCTATATATTTATTATCTATGTCACGTCAAATGTTCTATGGATACAAGTTAATTAATGCCAAAAACTTTTCTTTTTTTGATTCTGGACCCCGAGAGTTATTTCTTTCAATCTCTATTCTTCTACCCATAATTGGTATTGGGATTTATCCTGATTTTGTGCTCTCATTAGCAAGTGACAAGGTCGAATCCATTTTATCTAATTATTTTTATGGATAGTTTTCAGGAAATAAAAAAAAACATTAAATTGAATTATAATAAGAAGTCTTTGCTTTTTGTATTGTGAGAACCTTTTGAATCATTGTACTACTTGATTCAAAAGGTTCTTGATGATTTACTACTAAAACTAAATTAGATTTCTTAACTTATATGAAGTTATATATAGATGCTATTTTTTTTATTTGGATTCTTTTCTTTTTAATGTTTTAGTTAATTCGATGTAAATGAACCATAACTATGTAAACCTATTCCTAAAAGATTGACGCCAAAATAGCATATCCAAATTAAAAGAAAACCTAGCGAAGCCACAATTGCAGAATTTATACCTCGAGCATTCCTATTTGTTTTAATATGTAAATAAATTGCGAAGATGGTCCAAGTAATAAATGCCCAGGTTTCTTTCGGATCCCAATTCCAATATGAACCCCATGTTTCATTAGCCCATACAGCTCCTGAAAGAATGCCGACGGTTAAAAAGATAAATCCGAGACTAATAATACGAAAACTCCAATAATCTAATTGTTCAATCAATTGATATCTATAATAATTTCTAGAAAAACTAAAATTAATATTTTGTTGTAGTAAAATAGAATTTCTTTCATTTATGTAGTAAAGTACATCAAAAGAAAATAATTCATTTAATAACATTTTATTTTTCATATTATTTTTCCAAAAAGTAGATCCGACCTTGCGAAATGTAATGACTAGAAGAGCTATTGATAATAATGATCCGCATAACAGAGCGCCATAGCCTAATATCATCATACTTACGTGCATCATTAACCACTGGGACTGGAGAGCTGGTACTAATATTGCAGACTGAGGCATGTTGTTTAAAAGACCTGAAGTAGCAAAACCCTGAATAAAAATAGCACTTGGCGCAGTTATTGCGTTTAAGTGATTTTTTTTTTTTTTATTAAAATAGGAAACTATATGAATAATTGCAAAAGCCCATGAAAGAAAAATTAATGATTCATATAAATTGCTTAATGGAAAATGTCCTGAATAAATCCAACGCGTAAATAATAATCCTGTTATATCAAAAAACGTAATTACGATTCCTTTATCTGATGAATCAAAAAATCCTATGATTTCATCTAAATTAACTAATAAAGTTAAAAAATAAATTAGTAGTACAATTGAAACGACCGAAAAAGATATATGAGTTAATATATGCTCTAAAATTGAAAAAATCATAAAAAATTTGTTAAAAATTAATAAATTAATACTAGGTTTTACCCGATTTTAGAAAACAAGTCGGGTATTAATTTGATTATAAAACTTATAATATCTCTTTTATAAGATATTATGCCGCTACTCGGACTCGAACCGAGATGCTCTAGCACTGCTTCCTAAGAGCAGCGTGTCTACCAATTTCACCATAGCGGCAACTTGTTCAAAATAATACTAACAAGTTTTTACTCAATCGTCGAGATTCAAATTTTAAATAAAGAAGCTAATTTAATGGAATTTAAAATTGATTTTATTACTAAAAAAATGCTTTTTCTAAAAATTAAAACTTCTCCAAAATCCTTAGAAATTTTAACTAAAATTTGCCTAAGTTGCTCAAGAAAAATGAAAAACAACAATTGTCAAAATATCTATTTTCATGCATCTTTTTATATTGTACAAACATAATATTTTTTGATCGCTTAAAAAAAATATCATATATTATTACTTATTAGTATCTAATATTCACTTAATTGTGGATAGATACTTTTATAACTTTGATTCCAAGTAAAGAATATAAGAATTAAGAGAAATAATAATTCCTAAAGGTATAAAGTGCAAAATTTTTGACTTAAATTAATTTAAAGAACCTGTTGATTTCGCTAAAAGATCTTGTATTTCCTAGTTAAGAGGAAATACAAGATCTTTATTTATTTTTTTATTGATGGGGAAAGTAATAACCCCCCCTTTTTTTTACAAAATCAATAGGAATCTTTCGTATATTTCGTATATATATATATTATCTTTTTTTTTTTATTTTGGTTCCTATAGATTTTTTTAATTTATATGTATTCTAAAAAATTGGTTTTTACGTTAGGCTAATTCTAATGATTCTAGTGTTTTTTATTTATTTTGTTGTACAAAAAAACTTTTTGAATTACCTGTAGAAAGTGATTTCCCTAAAGAAAAAGCTTTCAACGATGTCCAATATCCCTTCCTTTTCCAAATTTTTTTACGAATACGCTTTTTCGAGATAGAAGTACGTTTTTTTGGAACTGCCATTCAAAAATGAAAAAAGTTTTTCAGTGGTATAATTGGATGTCAAAGACATTTATTATTCTATTCTTTCGTACTCCATATTGAGTAATTTTTTTATTTTAAATTTTATTATATATTATTTTTCAAACAAAACAGACATTCAAAAGTTTAAAACCCAACTATTTTTTCCCTTTTTCTTGAAAAATTTTTTGTATTTAACGTTTTAAATCCGTATGAGAGTGCTCATTTAATTAATCTATACTGATAGATTTAGATTATATTAGAAAAAAATTTTATTAAATTTCTTCACTTCATATGTAAAAAAAAATATCGATTATAATAATATTTCTTGAAAAAAAAGCTCACTTAGTGTACTGGAAGACAATAACTAAATTCCATAATTCAATAATAATTCTAAATAATCAAACCCAAATAACTTTTTTTTATACTTAATATTAAGTATTTTTTTGTCGTGTAAATCTTTGTTCTATTCTTAATATATGTATATAAATTATTGTAAAAGTGAATTATAATTCCGTATTACAATAATTTATATACATATATTAAGAATAGAACAAAGATTTACACGACAAAAAAATACTTAATATTAAGTATAAAAAAAAGTTATTTGGGTTTGATTATTTAGAATTATTATTGAATTATGGAATTTAGTTATTGTCTTCCAGTACACTAAGTGAGCTTTTTTTTCAAGAAATATTATTATAATCGATATTTTTTTTTACATATGAAGTGAAGAAATTTAATAAAATTTTTTTCTAATATAATCTAAATCTATCAGTATAGATTAATTAAATGAGCACTCTCATACGGATTTAAAACGTTAAATACAAAAAATTTTTCAAGAAAAAGGGAAAAAATAGTTGGGTTTTAAACTTTTGAATGTCTGTTTTGTTTGAAAAATAATATATAATAAAATTTAAAATAAAAAAATTACTCAATATGGAGTACGAAAGAATAGAATAATAAATGTCTTTGACATCCAATTATACCACTGAAAAACTTTTTTCATTTTTGAATGGCAGTTCCAAAAAAACGTACTTCTATCTCGAAAAAGCGTATTCGTAAAAAAATTTGGAAAAGGAAGGGATATTGGACATCGTTGAAAGCTTTTTCTTTAGGGAAATCACTTTCTACAGGTAATTCAAAAAGTTTTTTTGTACAACAAAATAAATAAAAAACACTAGAATCATTAGAATTAGCCTAACGTAAAAACCAATTTTTTAGAATACATATAAATTAAAAAAATCTATAGGAACCAAAATAAAAAAAAAAAGATAATATATATATATACGAAATATACGAAAGATTCCTATTGATTTTGTAAAAAAAAGGGGGGGTTATTACTTTCCCCATCAATAAAAAAATAAATAAAGATCTTGTATTTCCTCTTAACTAGGAAATACAAGATCTTTTAGCGAAATCAACAGGTTCTTTAAATTAATTTAAGTCAAAAATTTTGCACTTTATACCTTTAGGAATTATTATTTCTCTTAATTCTTATATTCTTTACTTGGAATCAAAGTTATAAAAGTATCTATCCACAATTAAGTGAATATTAGATACTAATAAGTAATAATATATGATATTTTTTTTAAGCGATCAAAAAATATTATGTTTGTACAATATAAAAAGATGCATGAAAATAGATATTTTGACAATTGTTGTTTTTCATTTTTCTTGAGCAACTTAGGCAAATTTTAGTTAAAATTTCTAAGGATTTTGGAGAAGTTTTAATTTTTAGAAAAAGCATTTTTTTAGTAATAAAATCAATTTTAAATTCCATTAAATTAGCTTCTTTATTTAAAATTTGAATCTCGACGATTGAGTAAAAACTTGTTAGTATTATTTTGAACAAGTTGCCGCTATGGTGAAATTGGTAGACACGCTGCTCTTAGGAAGCAGTGCTAGAGCATCTCGGTTCGAGTCCGAGTAGCGGCATAATATCTTATAAAAGAGATATTATAAGTTTTATAATCAAATTAATACCCGACTTGTTTTCTAAAATCGGGTAAAACCTAGTATTAATTTATTAATTTTTAACAAATTTTTTATGATTTTTTCAATTTTAGAGCATATATTAACTCATATATCTTTTTCGGTCGTTTCAATTGTACTACTAATTTATTTTTTAACTTTATTAGTTAATTTAGATGAAATCATAGGATTTTTTGATTCATCAGATAAAGGAATCGTAATTACGTTTTTTGATATAACAGGATTATTATTTACGCGTTGGATTTATTCAGGACATTTTCCATTAAGCAATTTATATGAATCATTAATTTTTCTTTCATGGGCTTTTGCAATTATTCATATAGTTTCCTATTTTAATAAAAAAAAAAAAAATCACTTAAACGCAATAACTGCGCCAAGTGCTATTTTTATTCAGGGTTTTGCTACTTCAGGTCTTTTAAACAACATGCCTCAGTCTGCAATATTAGTACCAGCTCTCCAGTCCCAGTGGTTAATGATGCACGTAAGTATGATGATATTAGGCTATGGCGCTCTGTTATGCGGATCATTATTATCAATAGCTCTTCTAGTCATTACATTTCGCAAGGTCGGATCTACTTTTTGGAAAAATAATATGAAAAATAAAATGTTATTAAATGAATTATTTTCTTTTGATGTACTTTACTACATAAATGAAAGAAATTCTATTTTACTACAACAAAATATTAATTTTAGTTTTTCTAGAAATTATTATAGATATCAATTGATTGAACAATTAGATTATTGGAGTTTTCGTATTATTAGTCTCGGATTTATCTTTTTAACCGTCGGCATTCTTTCAGGAGCTGTATGGGCTAATGAAACATGGGGTTCATATTGGAATTGGGATCCGAAAGAAACCTGGGCATTTATTACTTGGACCATCTTCGCAATTTATTTACATATTAAAACAAATAGGAATGCTCGAGGTATAAATTCTGCAATTGTGGCTTCGCTAGGTTTTCTTTTAATTTGGATATGCTATTTTGGCGTCAATCTTTTAGGAATAGGTTTACATAGTTATGGTTCATTTACATCGAATTAACTAAAACATTAAAAAGAAAAGAATCCAAATAAAAAAAATAGCATCTATATATAACTTCATATAAGTTAAGAAATCTAATTTAGTTTTAGTAGTAAATCATCAAGAACCTTTTGAATCAAGTAGTACAATGATTCAAAAGGTTCTCACAATACAAAAAGCAAAGACTTCTTATTATAATTCAATTTAATGTTTTTTTTTATTTCCTGAAAACTATCCATAAAAATAATTAGATAAAATGGATTCGACCTTGTCACTTGCTAATGAGAGCACAAAATCAGGATAAATCCCAATACCAATTATGGGTAGAAGAATAGAGATTGAAAGAAATAACTCTCGGGGTCCAGAATCAAAAAAAGAAAAGTTTTTGGCATTAATTAACTTGTATCCATAGAACATTTGACGTGACATAGATAATAAATATATAGGAGTTAATATCATTCCAATTGCCATTACAAAAATAATTAAAATTTTTGAAATTAAGAAATATTTTTGGCTGGTAATTATTCCAAAAAAAACGATTAATTCTGCAACAAAACCACTCATGCCCGGTAATGCAAGGGAAGCCATCGATAAGATAGTGAACATTGTAAATATCTTTGGAATGGAGATAGCCATTCCACCCATTTCATCAAGATAAACAAGCCGGATTCTATCATAACTAGTTCCTGCCAAGAAAAAAAGTGCAGCGCCAATAAATCCATGAGAGATTATTTGTAAAATAGCTCCATTAAGCCCAGGATCCGTTATAGAACCAATACCTATAATTATAAAACCCATATGAGATACAGAAGAATAGCCTATTCTTCTGTATCTCATATGGGTTTTATAATTATAGGTATTGGTTCTATAACGGATCCTGGGCTTAATGGAGCTATTTTACAAATAATCTCTCATGGATTTATTGGCGCTGCACTTTTTTTCTTGGCAGGAACTAGTTATGATAGAATCCGGCTTGTTTATCTTGATGAAATGGGTGGAATGGCTATCTCCATTCCAAAGATATTTACAATGTTCACTATCTTATCGATGGCTTCCCTTGCATTACCGGGCATGAGTGGTTTTGTTGCAGAATTAATCGTTTTTTTTGGAATAATTACCAGCCAAAAATATTTCTTAATTTCAAAAATTTTAATTATTTTTGTAATGGCAATTGGAATGATATTAACTCCTATATATTTATTATCTATGTCACGTCAAATGTTCTATGGATACAAGTTAATTAATGCCAAAAACTTTTCTTTTTTTGATTCTGGACCCCGAGAGTTATTTCTTTCAATCTCTATTCTTCTACCCATAATTGGTATTGGGATTTATCCTGATTTTGTGCTCTCATTAGCAAGTGACAAGGTCGAATCCATTTTATCTAATTATTTTTATGGATAGTTTTCAGGAAATAAAAAAAAACATTAAATTGAATTATAATAAGAAGTCTTTGCTTTTTGTATTGTGAGAACCTTTTGAATCATTGTACTACTTGATTCAAAAGGTTCTTGATGATTTACTACTAAAACTAAATTAGATTTCTTAACTTATATGAAGTTATATATAGATGCTATTTTTTTTATTTGGATTCTTTTCTTTTTAATGTTTTAGTTAATTCGATGTAAATGAACCATAACTATGTAAACCTATTCCTAAAAGATTGACGCCAAAATAGCATATCCAAATTAAAAGAAAACCTAGCGAAGCCACAATTGCAGAATTTATACCTCGAGCATTCCTATTTGTTTTAATATGTAAATAAATTGCGAAGATGGTCCAAGTAATAAATGCCCAGGTTTCTTTCGGATCCCAATTCCAATATGAACCCCATGTTTCATTAGCCCATACAGCTCCTGAAAGAATGCCGACGGTTAAAAAGATAAATCCGAGACTAATAATACGAAAACTCCAATAATCTAATTGTTCAATCAATTGATATCTATAATAATTTCTAGAAAAACTAAAATTAATATTTTGTTGTAGTAAAATAGAATTTCTTTCATTTATGTAGTAAAGTACATCAAAAGAAAATAATTCATTTAATAACATTTTATTTTTCATATTATTTTTCCAAAAAGTAGATCCGACCTTGCGAAATGTAATGACTAGAAGAGCTATTGATAATAATGATCCGCATAACAGAGCGCCATAGCCTAATATCATCATACTTACGTGCATCATTAACCACTGGGACTGGAGAGCTGGTACTAATATTGCAGACTGAGGCATGTTGTTTAAAAGACCTGAAGTAGCAAAACCCTGAATAAAAATAGCACTTGGCGCAGTTATTGCGTTTAAGTGATTTTTTTTTTTTTTATTAAAATAGGAAACTATATGAATAATTGCAAAAGCCCATGAAAGAAAAATTAATGATTCATATAAATTGCTTAATGGAAAATGTCCTGAATAAATCCAACGCGTAAATAATAATCCTGTTATATCAAAAAACGTAATTACGATTCCTTTATCTGATGAATCAAAAAATCCTATGATTTCATCTAAATTAACTAATAAAGTTAAAAAATAAATTAGTAGTACAATTGAAACGACCGAAAAAGATATATGAGTTAATATATGCTCTAAAATTGAAAAAATCATAAAAAATTTGTTAAAAATTAATAAATTAATACTAGGTTTTACCCGATTTTAGAAAACAAGTCGGGTATTAATTTGATTATAAAACTTATAATATCTCTTTTATAAGATATTATGCCGCTACTCGGACTCGAACCGAGATGCTCTAGCACTGCTTCCTAAGAGCAGCGTGTCTACCAATTTCACCATAGCGGCAACTTGTTCAAAATAATACTAACAAGTTTTTACTCAATCGTCGAGATTCAAATTTTAAATAAAGAAGCTAATTTAATGGAATTTAAAATTGATTTTATTACTAAAAAAATGCTTTTTCTAAAAATTAAAACTTCTCCAAAATCCTTAGAAATTTTAACTAAAATTTGCCTAAGTTGCTCAAGAAAAATGAAAAACAACAATTGTCAAAATATCTATTTTCATGCATCTTTTTATATTGTACAAACATAATATTTTTTGATCGCTTAAAAAAAATATCATATATTATTACTTATTAGTATCTAATATTCACTTAATTGTGGATAGATACTTTTATAACTTTGATTCCAAGTAAAGAATATAAGAATTAAGAGAAATAATAATTCCTAAAGGTATAAAGTGCAAAATTTTTGACTTAAATTAATTTAAAGAACCTGTTGATTTCGCTAAAAGATCTTGTATTTCCTAGTTAAGAGGAAATACAAGATCTTTATTTATTTTTTTATTGATGGGGAAAGTAATAACCCCCCCTTTTTTTTACAAAATCAATAGGAATCTTTCGTATATTTCGTATATATATATATTATCTTTTTTTTTTTATTTTGGTTCCTATAGATTTTTTTAATTTATATGTATTCTAAAAAATTGGTTTTTACGTTAGGCTAATTCTAATGATTCTAGTGTTTTTTATTTATTTTGTTGTACAAAAAAACTTTTTGAATTACCTGTAGAAAGTGATTTCCCTAAAGAAAAAGCTTTCAACGATGTCCAATATCCCTTCCTTTTCCAAATTTTTTTACGAATACGCTTTTTCGAGATAGAAGTACGTTTTTTTGGAACTGCCATTCAAAAATGAAAAAAGTTTTTCAGTGGTATAATTGGATGTCAAAGACATTTATTATTCTATTCTTTCGTACTCCATATTGAGTAATTTTTTTATTTTAAATTTTATTATATATTATTTTTCAAACAAAACAGACATTCAAAAGTTTAAAACCCAACTATTTTTTCCCTTTTTCTTGAAAAATTTTTTGTATTTAACGTTTTAAATCCGTATGAGAGTGCTCATTTAATTAATCTATACTGATAGATTTAGATTATATTAGAAAAAAATTTTATTAAATTTCTTCACTTCATATGTAAAAAAAAATATCGATTATAATAATATTTCTTGAAAAAAAAGCTCACTTAGTGTACTGGAAGACAATAACTAAATTCCATAATTCAATAATAATTCTAAATAATCAAACCCAAATAACTTTTTTTTATACTTAATATTAAGTATTTTTTTGTCGTGTAAATCTTTGTTCTATTCTTAATATATGTATATAAATTATTGTAAAAGTGAATTATAATTCCGTATTACAATAATTTATATACATATATTAAGAATAGAACAAAGATTTACACGACAAAAAAATACTTAATATTAAGTATAAAAAAAAGTTATTTGGGTTTGATTATTTAGAATTATTATTGAATTATGGAATTTAGTTATTGTCTTCCAGTACACTAAGTGAGCTTTTTTTTCAAGAAATATTATTATAATCGATATTTTTTTTTACATATGAAGTGAAGAAATTTAATAAAATTTTTTTCTAATATAATCTAAATCTATCAGTATAGATTAATTAAATGAGCACTCTCATACGGATTTAAAACGTTAAATACAAAAAATTTTTCAAGAAAAAGGGAAAAAATAGTTGGGTTTTAAACTTTTGAATGTCTGTTTTGTTTGAAAAATAATATATAATAAAATTTAAAATAAAAAAATTACTCAATATGGAGTACGAAAGAATAGAATAATAAATGTCTTTGACATCCAATTATACCACTGAAAAACTTTTTTCATTTTTGAATGGCAGTTCCAAAAAAACGTACTTCTATCTCGAAAAAGCGTATTCGTAAAAAAATTTGGAAAAGGAAGGGATATTGGACATCGTTGAAAGCTTTTTCTTTAGGGAAATCACTTTCTACAGGTAATTCAAAAAGTTTTTTTGTACAACAAAATAAATAAAAAACACTAGAATCATTAGAATTAGCCTAACGTAAAAACCAATTTTTTAGAATACATATAAATTAAAAAAATCTATAGGAACCAAAATAAAAAAAAAAAGATAATATATATATATACGAAATATACGAAAGATTCCTATTGATTTTGTAAAAAAAAGGGGGGGTTATTACTTTCCCCATCAATAAAAAAATAAATAAAGATCTTGTATTTCCTCTTAACTAGGAAATACAAGATCTTTTAGCGAAATCAACAGGTTCTTTAAATTAATTTAAGTCAAAAATTTTGCACTTTATACCTTTAGGAATTATTATTTCTCTTAATTCTTATATTCTTTACTTGGAATCAAAGTTATAAAAGTATCTATCCACAATTAAGTGAATATTAGATACTAATAAGTAATAATATATGATATTTTTTTTAAGCGATCAAAAAATATTATGTTTGTACAATATAAAAAGATGCATGAAAATAGATATTTTGACAATTGTTGTTTTTCATTTTTCTTGAGCAACTTAGGCAAATTTTAGTTAAAATTTCTAAGGATTTTGGAGAAGTTTTAATTTTTAGAAAAAGCATTTTTTTAGTAATAAAATCAATTTTAAATTCCATTAAATTAGCTTCTTTATTTAAAATTTGAATCTCGACGATTGAGTAAAAACTTGTTAGTATTATTTTGAACAAGTTGCCGCTATGGTGAAATTGGTAGACACGCTGCTCTTAGGAAGCAGTGCTAGAGCATCTCGGTTCGAGTCCGAGTAGCGGCATAATATCTTATAAAAGAGATATTATAAGTTTTATAATCAAATTAATACCCGACTTGTTTTCTAAAATCGGGTAAAACCTAGTATTAATTTATTAATTTTTAACAAATTTTTTATGATTTTTTCAATTTTAGAGCATATATTAACTCATATATCTTTTTCGGTCGTTTCAATTGTACTACTAATTTATTTTTTAACTTTATTAGTTAATTTAGATGAAATCATAGGATTTTTTGATTCATCAGATAAAGGAATCGTAATTACGTTTTTTGATATAACAGGATTATTATTTACGCGTTGGATTTATTCAGGACATTTTCCATTAAGCAATTTATATGAATCATTAATTTTTCTTTCATGGGCTTTTGCAATTATTCATATAGTTTCCTATTTTAATAAAAAAAAAAAAAATCACTTAAACGCAATAACTGCGCCAAGTGCTATTTTTATTCAGGGTTTTGCTACTTCAGGTCTTTTAAACAACATGCCTCAGTCTGCAATATTAGTACCAGCTCTCCAGTCCCAGTGGTTAATGATGCACGTAAGTATGATGATATTAGGCTATGGCGCTCTGTTATGCGGATCATTATTATCAATAGCTCTTCTAGTCATTACATTTCGCAAGGTCGGATCTACTTTTTGGAAAAATAATATGAAAAATAAAATGTTATTAAATGAATTATTTTCTTTTGATGTACTTTACTACATAAATGAAAGAAATTCTATTTTACTACAACAAAATATTAATTTTAGTTTTTCTAGAAATTATTATAGATATCAATTGATTGAACAATTAGATTATTGGAGTTTTCGTATTATTAGTCTCGGATTTATCTTTTTAACCGTCGGCATTCTTTCAGGAGCTGTATGGGCTAATGAAACATGGGGTTCATATTGGAATTGGGATCCGAAAGAAACCTGGGCATTTATTACTTGGACCATCTTCGCAATTTATTTACATATTAAAACAAATAGGAATGCTCGAGGTATAAATTCTGCAATTGTGGCTTCGCTAGGTTTTCTTTTAATTTGGATATGCTATTTTGGCGTCAATCTTTTAGGAATAGGTTTACATAGTTATGGTTCATTTACATCGAATTAACTAAAACATTAAAAAGAAAAGAATCCAAATAAAAAAAATAGCATCTATATATAACTTCATATAAGTTAAGAAATCTAATTTAGTTTTAGTAGTAAATCATCAAGAACCTTTTGAATCAAGTAGTACAATGATTCAAAAGGTTCTCACAATACAAAAAGCAAAGACTTCTTATTATAATTCAATTTAATGTTTTTTTTTATTTCCTGAAAACTATCCATAAAAATAATTAGATAAAATGGATTCGACCTTGTCACTTGCTAATGAGAGCACAAAATCAGGATAAATCCCAATACCAATTATGGGTAGAAGAATAGAGATTGAAAGAAATAACTCTCGGGGTCCAGAATCAAAAAAAGAAAAGTTTTTGGCATTAATTAACTTGTATCCATAGAACATTTGACGTGACATAGATAATAAATATATAGGAGTTAATATCATTCCAATTGCCATTACAAAAATAATTAAAATTTTTGAAATTAAGAAATATTTTTGGCTGGTAATTATTCCAAAAAAAACGATTAATTCTGCAACAAAACCACTCATGCCCGGTAATGCAAGGGAAGCCATCGATAAGATAGTGAACATTGTAAATATCTTTGGAATGGAGATAGCCATTCCACCCATTTCATCAAGATAAACAAGCCGGATTCTATCATAACTAGTTCCTGCCAAGAAAAAAAGTGCAGCGCCAATAAATCCATGAGAGATTATTTGTAAAATAGCTCCATTAAGCCCAGGATCCGTTATAGAACCAATACCTATAATTATAAAACCCATATGAGATACAGAAGAATAGCCTATTCTTCTGTATCTCATATGGGTTTTATAATTATAGGTATTGGTTCTATAACGGATCCTGGGCTTAATGGAGCTATTTTACAAATAATCTCTCATGGATTTATTGGCGCTGCACTTTTTTTCTTGGCAGGAACTAGTTATGATAGAATCCGGCTTGTTTATCTTGATGAAATGGGTGGAATGGCTATCTCCATTCCAAAGATATTTACAATGTTCACTATCTTATCGATGGCTTCCCTTGCATTACCGGGCATGAGTGGTTTTGTTGCAGAATTAATCGTTTTTTTTGGAATAATTACCAGCCAAAAATATTTCTTAATTTCAAAAATTTTAATTATTTTTGTAATGGCAATTGGAATGATATTAACTCCTATATATTTATTATCTATGTCACGTCAAATGTTCTATGGATACAAGTTAATTAATGCCAAAAACTTTTCTTTTTTTGATTCTGGACCCCGAGAGTTATTTCTTTCAATCTCTATTCTTCTACCCATAATTGGTATTGGGATTTATCCTGATTTTGTGCTCTCATTAGCAAGTGACAAGGTCGAATCCATTTTATCTAATTATTTTTATGGATAGTTTTCAGGAAATAAAAAAAAACATTAAATTGAATTATAATAAGAAGTCTTTGCTTTTTGTATTGTGAGAACCTTTTGAATCATTGTACTACTTGATTCAAAAGGTTCTTGATGATTTACTACTAAAACTAAATTAGATTTCTTAACTTATATGAAGTTATATATAGATGCTATTTTTTTTATTTGGATTCTTTTCTTTTTAATGTTTTAGTTAATTCGATGTAAATGAACCATAACTATGTAAACCTATTCCTAAAAGATTGACGCCAAAATAGCATATCCAAATTAAAAGAAAACCTAGCGAAGCCACAATTGCAGAATTTATACCTCGAGCATTCCTATTTGTTTTAATATGTAAATAAATTGCGAAGATGGTCCAAGTAATAAATGCCCAGGTTTCTTTCGGATCCCAATTCCAATATGAACCCCATGTTTCATTAGCCCATACAGCTCCTGAAAGAATGCCGACGGTTAAAAAGATAAATCCGAGACTAATAATACGAAAACTCCAATAATCTAATTGTTCAATCAATTGATATCTATAATAATTTCTAGAAAAACTAAAATTAATATTTTGTTGTAGTAAAATAGAATTTCTTTCATTTATGTAGTAAAGTACATCAAAAGAAAATAATTCATTTAATAACATTTTATTTTTCATATTATTTTTCCAAAAAGTAGATCCGACCTTGCGAAATGTAATGACTAGAAGAGCTATTGATAATAATGATCCGCATAACAGAGCGCCATAGCCTAATATCATCATACTTACGTGCATCATTAACCACTGGGACTGGAGAGCTGGTACTAATATTGCAGACTGAGGCATGTTGTTTAAAAGACCTGAAGTAGCAAAACCCTGAATAAAAATAGCACTTGGCGCAGTTATTGCGTTTAAGTGATTTTTTTTTTTTTTATTAAAATAGGAAACTATATGAATAATTGCAAAAGCCCATGAAAGAAAAATTAATGATTCATATAAATTGCTTAATGGAAAATGTCCTGAATAAATCCAACGCGTAAATAATAATCCTGTTATATCAAAAAACGTAATTACGATTCCTTTATCTGATGAATCAAAAAATCCTATGATTTCATCTAAATTAACTAATAAAGTTAAAAAATAAATTAGTAGTACAATTGAAACGACCGAAAAAGATATATGAGTTAATATATGCTCTAAAATTGAAAAAATCATAAAAAATTTGTTAAAAATTAATAAATTAATACTAGGTTTTACCCGATTTTAGAAAACAAGTCGGGTATTAATTTGATTATAAAACTTATAATATCTCTTTTATAAGATATTATGCCGCTACTCGGACTCGAACCGAGATGCTCTAGCACTGCTTCCTAAGAGCAGCGTGTCTACCAATTTCACCATAGCGGCAACTTGTTCAAAATAATACTAACAAGTTTTTACTCAATCGTCGAGATTCAAATTTTAAATAAAGAAGCTAATTTAATGGAATTTAAAATTGATTTTATTACTAAAAAAATGCTTTTTCTAAAAATTAAAACTTCTCCAAAATCCTTAGAAATTTTAACTAAAATTTGCCTAAGTTGCTCAAGAAAAATGAAAAACAACAATTGTCAAAATATCTATTTTCATGCATCTTTTTATATTGTACAAACATAATATTTTTTGATCGCTTAAAAAAAATATCATATATTATTACTTATTAGTATCTAATATTCACTTAATTGTGGATAGATACTTTTATAACTTTGATTCCAAGTAAAGAATATAAGAATTAAGAGAAATAATAATTCCTAAAGGTATAAAGTGCAAAATTTTTGACTTAAATTAATTTAAAGAACCTGTTGATTTCGCTAAAAGATCTTGTATTTCCTAGTTAAGAGGAAATACAAGATCTTTATTTATTTTTTTATTGATGGGGAAAGTAATAACCCCCCCTTTTTTTTACAAAATCAATAGGAATCTTTCGTATATTTCGTATATATATATATTATCTTTTTTTTTTTATTTTGGTTCCTATAGATTTTTTTAATTTATATGTATTCTAAAAAATTGGTTTTTACGTTAGGCTAATTCTAATGATTCTAGTGTTTTTTATTTATTTTGTTGTACAAAAAAACTTTTTGAATTACCTGTAGAAAGTGATTTCCCTAAAGAAAAAGCTTTCAACGATGTCCAATATCCCTTCCTTTTCCAAATTTTTTTACGAATACGCTTTTTCGAGATAGAAGTACGTTTTTTTGGAACTGCCATTCAAAAATGAAAAAAGTTTTTCAGTGGTATAATTGGATGTCAAAGACATTTATTATTCTATTCTTTCGTACTCCATATTGAGTAATTTTTTTATTTTAAATTTTATTATATATTATTTTTCAAACAAAACAGACATTCAAAAGTTTAAAACCCAACTATTTTTTCCCTTTTTCTTGAAAAATTTTTTGTATTTAACGTTTTAAATCCGTATGAGAGTGCTCATTTAATTAATCTATACTGATAGATTTAGATTATATTAGAAAAAAATTTTATTAAATTTCTTCACTTCATATGTAAAAAAAAATATCGATTATAATAATATTTCTTGAAAAAAAAGCTCACTTAGTGTACTGGAAGACAATAACTAAATTCCATAATTCAATAATAATTCTAAATAATCAAACCCAAATAACTTTTTTTTATACTTAATATTAAGTATTTTTTTGTCGTGTAAATCTTTGTTCTATTCTTAATATATGTATATAAATTATTGTAAAAGTGAATTATAATTCCGTATTACAATAATTTATATACATATATTAAGAATAGAACAAAGATTTACACGACAAAAAAATACTTAATATTAAGTATAAAAAAAAGTTATTTGGGTTTGATTATTTAGAATTATTATTGAATTATGGAATTTAGTTATTGTCTTCCAGTACACTAAGTGAGCTTTTTTTTCAAGAAATATTATTATAATCGATATTTTTTTTTACATATGAAGTGAAGAAATTTAATAAAATTTTTTTCTAATATAATCTAAATCTATCAGTATAGATTAATTAAATGAGCACTCTCATACGGATTTAAAACGTTAAATACAAAAAATTTTTCAAGAAAAAGGGAAAAAATAGTTGGGTTTTAAACTTTTGAATGTCTGTTTTGTTTGAAAAATAATATATAATAAAATTTAAAATAAAAAAATTACTCAATATGGAGTACGAAAGAATAGAATAATAAATGTCTTTGACATCCAATTATACCACTGAAAAACTTTTTTCATTTTTGAATGGCAGTTCCAAAAAAACGTACTTCTATCTCGAAAAAGCGTATTCGTAAAAAAATTTGGAAAAGGAAGGGATATTGGACATCGTTGAAAGCTTTTTCTTTAGGGAAATCACTTTCTACAGGTAATTCAAAAAGTTTTTTTGTACAACAAAATAAATAAAAAACACTAGAATCATTAGAATTAGCCTAACGTAAAAACCAATTTTTTAGAATACATATAAATTAAAAAAATCTATAGGAACCAAAATAAAAAAAAAAAGATAATATATATATATACGAAATATACGAAAGATTCCTATTGATTTTGTAAAAAAAAGGGGGGGTTATTACTTTCCCCATCAATAAAAAAATAAATAAAGATCTTGTATTTCCTCTTAACTAGGAAATACAAGATCTTTTAGCGAAATCAACAGGTTCTTTAAATTAATTTAAGTCAAAAATTTTGCACTTTATACCTTTAGGAATTATTATTTCTCTTAATTCTTATATTCTTTACTTGGAATCAAAGTTATAAAAGTATCTATCCACAATTAAGTGAATATTAGATACTAATAAGTAATAATATATGATATTTTTTTTAAGCGATCAAAAAATATTATGTTTGTACAATATAAAAAGATGCATGAAAATAGATATTTTGACAATTGTTGTTTTTCATTTTTCTTGAGCAACTTAGGCAAATTTTAGTTAAAATTTCTAAGGATTTTGGAGAAGTTTTAATTTTTAGAAAAAGCATTTTTTTAGTAATAAAATCAATTTTAAATTCCATTAAATTAGCTTCTTTATTTAAAATTTGAATCTCGACGATTGAGTAAAAACTTGTTAGTATTATTTTGAACAAGTTGCCGCTATGGTGAAATTGGTAGACACGCTGCTCTTAGGAAGCAGTGCTAGAGCATCTCGGTTCGAGTCCGAGTAGCGGCATAATATCTTATAAAAGAGATATTATAAGTTTTATAATCAAATTAATACCCGACTTGTTTTCTAAAATCGGGTAAAACCTAGTATTAATTTATTAATTTTTAACAAATTTTTTATGATTTTTTCAATTTTAGAGCATATATTAACTCATATATCTTTTTCGGTCGTTTCAATTGTACTACTAATTTATTTTTTAACTTTATTAGTTAATTTAGATGAAATCATAGGATTTTTTGATTCATCAGATAAAGGAATCGTAATTACGTTTTTTGATATAACAGGATTATTATTTACGCGTTGGATTTATTCAGGACATTTTCCATTAAGCAATTTATATGAATCATTAATTTTTCTTTCATGGGCTTTTGCAATTATTCATATAGTTTCCTATTTTAATAAAAAAAAAAAAAATCACTTAAACGCAATAACTGCGCCAAGTGCTATTTTTATTCAGGGTTTTGCTACTTCAGGTCTTTTAAACAACATGCCTCAGTCTGCAATATTAGTACCAGCTCTCCAGTCCCAGTGGTTAATGATGCACGTAAGTATGATGATATTAGGCTATGGCGCTCTGTTATGCGGATCATTATTATCAATAGCTCTTCTAGTCATTACATTTCGCAAGGTCGGATCTACTTTTTGGAAAAATAATATGAAAAATAAAATGTTATTAAATGAATTATTTTCTTTTGATGTACTTTACTACATAAATGAAAGAAATTCTATTTTACTACAACAAAATATTAATTTTAGTTTTTCTAGAAATTATTATAGATATCAATTGATTGAACAATTAGATTATTGGAGTTTTCGTATTATTAGTCTCGGATTTATCTTTTTAACCGTCGGCATTCTTTCAGGAGCTGTATGGGCTAATGAAACATGGGGTTCATATTGGAATTGGGATCCGAAAGAAACCTGGGCATTTATTACTTGGACCATCTTCGCAATTTATTTACATATTAAAACAAATAGGAATGCTCGAGGTATAAATTCTGCAATTGTGGCTTCGCTAGGTTTTCTTTTAATTTGGATATGCTATTTTGGCGTCAATCTTTTAGGAATAGGTTTACATAGTTATGGTTCATTTACATCGAATTAACTAAAACATTAAAAAGAAAAGAATCCAAATAAAAAAAATAGCATCTATATATAACTTCATATAAGTTAAGAAATCTAATTTAGTTTTAGTAGTAAATCATCAAGAACCTTTTGAATCAAGTAGTACAATGATTCAAAAGGTTCTCACAATACAAAAAGCAAAGACTTCTTATTATAATTCAATTTAATGTTTTTTTTTATTTCCTGAAAACTATCCATAAAAATAATTAGATAAAATGGATTCGACCTTGTCACTTGCTAATGAGAGCACAAAATCAGGATAAATCCCAATACCAATTATGGGTAGAAGAATAGAGATTGAAAGAAATAACTCTCGGGGTCCAGAATCAAAAAAAGAAAAGTTTTTGGCATTAATTAACTTGTATCCATAGAACATTTGACGTGACATAGATAATAAATATATAGGAGTTAATATCATTCCAATTGCCATTACAAAAATAATTAAAATTTTTGAAATTAAGAAATATTTTTGGCTGGTAATTATTCCAAAAAAAACGATTAATTCTGCAACAAAACCACTCATGCCCGGTAATGCAAGGGAAGCCATCGATAAGATAGTGAACATTGTAAATATCTTTGGAATGGAGATAGCCATTCCACCCATTTCATCAAGATAAACAAGCCGGATTCTATCATAACTAGTTCCTGCCAAGAAAAAAAGTGCAGCGCCAATAAATCCATGAGAGATTATTTGTAAAATAGCTCCATTAAGCCCAGGATCCGTTATAGAACCAATACCTATAATTATAAAACCCATATGAGATACAGAAGAATAGCCTATTCTTCTGTATCTCATATGGGTTTTATAATTATAGGTATTGGTTCTATAACGGATCCTGGGCTTAATGGAGCTATTTTACAAATAATCTCTCATGGATTTATTGGCGCTGCACTTTTTTTCTTGGCAGGAACTAGTTATGATAGAATCCGGCTTGTTTATCTTGATGAAATGGGTGGAATGGCTATCTCCATTCCAAAGATATTTACAATGTTCACTATCTTATCGATGGCTTCCCTTGCATTACCGGGCATGAGTGGTTTTGTTGCAGAATTAATCGTTTTTTTTGGAATAATTACCAGCCAAAAATATTTCTTAATTTCAAAAATTTTAATTATTTTTGTAATGGCAATTGGAATGATATTAACTCCTATATATTTATTATCTATGTCACGTCAAATGTTCTATGGATACAAGTTAATTAATGCCAAAAACTTTTCTTTTTTTGATTCTGGACCCCGAGAGTTATTTCTTTCAATCTCTATTCTTCTACCCATAATTGGTATTGGGATTTATCCTGATTTTGTGCTCTCATTAGCAAGTGACAAGGTCGAATCCATTTTATCTAATTATTTTTATGGATAGTTTTCAGGAAATAAAAAAAAACATTAAATTGAATTATAATAAGAAGTCTTTGCTTTTTGTATTGTGAGAACCTTTTGAATCATTGTACTACTTGATTCAAAAGGTTCTTGATGATTTACTACTAAAACTAAATTAGATTTCTTAACTTATATGAAGTTATATATAGATGCTATTTTTTTTATTTGGATTCTTTTCTTTTTAATGTTTTAGTTAATTCGATGTAAATGAACCATAACTATGTAAACCTATTCCTAAAAGATTGACGCCAAAATAGCATATCCAAATTAAAAGAAAACCTAGCGAAGCCACAATTGCAGAATTTATACCTCGAGCATTCCTATTTGTTTTAATATGTAAATAAATTGCGAAGATGGTCCAAGTAATAAATGCCCAGGTTTCTTTCGGATCCCAATTCCAATATGAACCCCATGTTTCATTAGCCCATACAGCTCCTGAAAGAATGCCGACGGTTAAAAAGATAAATCCGAGACTAATAATACGAAAACTCCAATAATCTAATTGTTCAATCAATTGATATCTATAATAATTTCTAGAAAAACTAAAATTAATATTTTGTTGTAGTAAAATAGAATTTCTTTCATTTATGTAGTAAAGTACATCAAAAGAAAATAATTCATTTAATAACATTTTATTTTTCATATTATTTTTCCAAAAAGTAGATCCGACCTTGCGAAATGTAATGACTAGAAGAGCTATTGATAATAATGATCCGCATAACAGAGCGCCATAGCCTAATATCATCATACTTACGTGCATCATTAACCACTGGGACTGGAGAGCTGGTACTAATATTGCAGACTGAGGCATGTTGTTTAAAAGACCTGAAGTAGCAAAACCCTGAATAAAAATAGCACTTGGCGCAGTTATTGCGTTTAAGTGATTTTTTTTTTTTTTATTAAAATAGGAAACTATATGAATAATTGCAAAAGCCCATGAAAGAAAAATTAATGATTCATATAAATTGCTTAATGGAAAATGTCCTGAATAAATCCAACGCGTAAATAATAATCCTGTTATATCAAAAAACGTAATTACGATTCCTTTATCTGATGAATCAAAAAATCCTATGATTTCATCTAAATTAACTAATAAAGTTAAAAAATAAATTAGTAGTACAATTGAAACGACCGAAAAAGATATATGAGTTAATATATGCTCTAAAATTGAAAAAATCATAAAAAATTTGTTAAAAATTAATAAATTAATACTAGGTTTTACCCGATTTTAGAAAACAAGTCGGGTATTAATTTGATTATAAAACTTATAATATCTCTTTTATAAGATATTATGCCGCTACTCGGACTCGAACCGAGATGCTCTAGCACTGCTTCCTAAGAGCAGCGTGTCTACCAATTTCACCATAGCGGCAACTTGTTCAAAATAATACTAACAAGTTTTTACTCAATCGTCGAGATTCAAATTTTAAAGTCGCTCTGGTAAGGTCGCTCTGATAGGGAGATCAGAGTGACTTGACGGAATCGCTCCGGACTGGTCGCTCCGGTAAGGTGCTCGCCCAATAATCACTTTAAACACTTCTTTGGGACTCCAATTGCACCCAAATGTCTCCAAGAACTCCATGTGGCACTCCAATACCTGATAAGGACTCATGCATGCAAAATGCAACCTAAACATGGCTAAATCCTAATCTATATGATCAAAATGCACATGGGTGAATGGATAAAACATTAGAAATATGCAAGATATCAAAGCAATATAGTTATATTTTTTGAATTGTTTTCAAAATCTATGTGTCCTCTACGAAAATATTGAGTTTTTTGTAAATACTTTATATACTGAAGAAAAATTTGTAACTATATTCTATATTTGTATTAATGTATGCTAAAATCTCTTTCATGGTAAATGAGCATTGTTCAATTGTTTTATAAATTAATTTAGTAAGACTTAGTATAATCCCTAAATTAGTTGACTAACCATTATAAAATCGATATTTTCTAGAGAAATGGAGATAACAATGGTTCAATACCTCTTTAAAAATCATCATATATTAGTACTTGAGGAAACTATGTATTAAAGCAATATTGTTATATTTTTTGAATTTTTCTCAAAATTTATGTGTTACCCTTAGGAAAATGTTGAGTTTTACGTTAAACGCTCTATATACAGAAGTTTAAATTTTTTATTGTTGTTTTAAATTTTCTAACGATATTCTAAATTTGTATTAATGTATGTTAAACTCTATTTCATGGTATATGAGAATCATTCTAATTTTTTTATCAATTAATTAGTAAAACTTCATAATACTATCTAAATAAATTAGTAAAACTTCATAATACTATCTAAATCAGTGGAATAACCACTATAAAATCGATATTCTCTTGAGGAATAGAGACAACAAAGGTTCCAAACCTCTTTAGACATCATCATATGTTAGTGCAGGATGCAACTATCCATTAAAAAAATTATATTTTTTGAATTTTTCTCCAAATCTATGTATAAATTGCTACGAATATATTGAGTTTTACGTTAAATGCACTATATACTGAAGCATATACTTTTTAGTGTTGTTTCAAAAAAATTAACCACATTCTAAATTTTTATTAATGTATCTTAAACTCTCTTTCATGATGCATGAAAATTGTTTTAATTTTTATCAATTAATTTAGTAAAACTTCATAATACTCTCTAAATCGGTGGAATAACCACTATTAAATAGCTATCCTCTTGAAAAATAGAGATAACGAAGGCTCCAAACCTCTTTGAACATCATCATATGTTAGTGCAGGATGCAACTATGCATTAAAACAATATTGTCATATTTTTTGAAATTTTCTCAAAATCTATGTGTTAACTAACAACCCCTACGAAAATATTGAGTTTTTTTGTAAATGTTTTATATACTGAAGCCTATAATCTTTAGTGTCTTTTTAAAATTTCTAACCACATTTCTCATTTGAATTAATGTATTTTAAGCTCTCTTTCATGGTATATGTGAATCGTTATAATTTTTCATCAATTAATTTAATAAAACTTCATAATACTCCATAAATCGATGGAATAACCACAATAAAATCACTATTTTCTTGAAAAACAGAGATAACAAAGGCTCTAAACATCTTTGAACATCACCATATGTTAGTGCATGATACAACTATACACAAAACAATATTGTCGTATTTTTTGAAATTTTCTCAAAATTTATGTGTTAACCCCTACGAAATATATTGAGTTTTTGGGAAATGTTTTATATACTGAAGCATAATCTTTAGTGTTGTTTTAAAATTTCTAGCCATATTTTACTTTTGTATTAATGTATTTTATGCTCTTTTTCATGGTAAATGAGAATCGTTCAATTTTTTTATCAATTAATTTAGTAAAACTTCATATACTCCCTAAATTAGTGGACTAACTATTATAAAATCTCTATTCTCTAGAGAAATTGAGACAACAAAGGTTCCAAACCTCTTTGACCATCATCGTATATTAGTACAGGAGGTAACTTTGTATTAAAGCAATATTGTTATATTTTTTGAATTTTTTTCAAAATCTATGTGTTAACCCATACGAAAATGTTGAGTTTTACGTTAAACTCTCTATATACTGAAGCTTATATTTTTTATTGTTATTCTAAATTTTCTAACGACATTCTAAATTTGTATTAATGTATATTAAACTCTCTTTCATAATATATTATAATCATTCTAATTTGTTTATCAATTAATTAGTAAAACTTCATAATATTATCTAAATCAGTGGAATAAGCACTATAAAATTGATATTCTCTTGAAAAATAGAGACAACAAAGGTTCCAAGCCTCTTTAAACATCATCATATGTTAGTACAGGATGCAACTATCCATTAAAAAATATTTTCATATTTTTTGAATTTTTCTCCAAATCTATGTATAAATTGCTACGAATATATTGAGTTTTACGTTAAACGCACTATATACTGAAGCATATATTTTTTAGTGTTGTTTTAAAAAATTTAACCACATTCTACATTTGTACTTATGTATGTTAAACTCTCTTTCGTGATAAATGGAAATATTTTTAATTTTTTATTAATTAATTTAGTAAAACTTCATAATACTCCATAAATTGGTAGAATAACCACCATTAAATCGTTATTCTCTTGAAAAATAAAGACAACAAAGGCTCCAAACCTCTTTGAACATCATCATATGTTAGTGCAGGATGCAACTATGCATTAAAACAATATTGTCGTATTATTTTTCAAAAATACGGAATTCACAACGTGTTAACTAATAATCCCTACGAAAATATTGAGTTTTTGGTAAATGTTTTATACACTGAAGCCTATAATCTTTAGTGTTGTTTTAAAATTTCTAACAACAGTCCACATTTGTATTAATGTATTTTAGCTCTTTTCCATGGTATATGGGAATCGTTATAATTTTTTTATAAATTAATTTAGTAAAACTTCATAATACTCTCTAAATCGATGGAATAACAACAATAAAATCACTATTTTCTTGAAAAACGGAGACAACAAAGGCTCCAAACCTCTTTGAACATCATCATATGTTAGTGCATGATTATGCAACCCTACAAAAATATTGAGTTTTTGGTAAACACTTTATATACTGAAGCCTATAATCTTTAGTGTTGTTTTAAAATTTATAATCATATTCTACATTTGTATTAATTTATGTTAAACTCTCTTTCATGGTAAATGAGCATCATTCAATGTTTTATAAATTAATTTAGTAAAACTTCATATACTCCCTAAATTAGTGGACTAACTATTATAATATCGCTATTATCTAGAGAAATGGAGACAACAAAGGTTCCAAACCTCTTTGACCATCATCATATATTAGTACAGGAGGCAACTATGTATTAAAGCAATTTTGTTATATTTTTTTATTCTTTCTCAAAATCTATTTGTTAACTAACCCCTACGAAAATATTGAGTTTTACGTTAAACGCTCTATATAATAAAGCTTATATTTTTATTTTTGATCTAAATTTTCTAACGACATTCTAAATTTGTATTAATGTATGTTAAACTCTCTTTCATGGTATATGGAAATTGTTATATTTTTTGTCAATTAATTTAGTAAAACTCCATAATCTCTTATATACTAAAGCACAAATCACCAAGCCAACAAAATTTTGACATGTGTTATTGTATTACAAAATTAAAAAAACATTTTTTTAGTTTCAAATAATTATGTATCTAAGGAAATCTAAAGTTATCAAAAAAAAGAATCCTATTTTTTCTCAAACAACCGCTTTTACTGTCCGACACGTTCAAAAGAAAAAGATTTCAAACTCCCTACGTGAACTGCTCCATCTCCTCGATTTATTGTTTCTCTTTCTTTTTTTTCTCAATAGTTTCAGCTTCTTTGTTGTTTTAGTTTGGTTTGAGTGTGGCAAAGATCTTTTTAAAAGTCCATTCTTCTTTTATTCGGAAATCAATTTTCCATGATTCTTTCTACACGATCCAAGTTGAAGATTTTATCATAGTACATTTTTTAGCCTTAATATTTCACAACAATGTGCAAGATCAGAGCATTATTACCAAAACCATGAAGCCATTCCCAGCGTCAAAAACTTTGTGGAAAAAGGTAAACACATTTTACATTTCAAAATGATATCTAAAAATTTATTTAAATAGATGAAAGTCAAATTTTTCCAGATTTATTATATAGAAAACAGATGGAATTCAAGCTTCGATGAAATAGAATTTGATTTGAAAAAAAAAATAATCAGGGAAGGGATAGTGTGATTAGTTTCTATCTGGACATACAAAAATTTCCATCAATTATTTAATTGTTATATTGGATTTAATATTTATTTTAGATGTCAAATATTAAAATATTTCAGTTAAATTTAAATTATCATAATCTCATTTTAATAAATTTATGTTTTTTTTTATTATGTTAACAATGAAGAGATTTATATTTTTTTAAAGAAGTATGTTTTACAAAAAAAAAAAAGAATGTATCAAATACGATCTTATGTACCATATTTTTATGTGTATGTTATATTTATAAAAACAAGCTTTCAAGCACGCATGATGTATTCATTTCTCAAAACAAAGTCACATAAACGGTTTAGTGCTCTCTGCTACTTGATTTGAATTACTTTTAAATCAATGTGCCAATATATTATCTAGATTTAGAAAATATGTGACTAATATAAGAATTTGTTACTTATTTATATGATAGCTATAAAAAATTATGGTCAAATAGTTTTAAAGATAATGAAATTGAACTTTAATGTGTACATATAGTTTTAGATATAATATGTAACATTTACAGTGAAAAATCTAGAATTATTTTCAAATTATATCTATAATTTTATTATCTTTAAAATTATAGAATTATTTTATCAATTTTAATGGCTCTTTAAGTTTATCAAAATCTAATGTTATTGAAATTTGAATTCTTAACAATTTAACTTATAATTTTTTTTTTTAAAATATTGCATACATCTTCAAAGATTTTAAAATCATTATACTAAAATAGTTTTATTGACTTTTTAAATATAAAAAAACATTTTAATACTCTTTACAATTTCAACAAACTCTACCTAAATTCAATTCACTCTGCTTCTCCTAATTCTAATAGAACTGAAGTATCATATACAAATATTGCAATAGAATAGATGGACAGTTAATATCCGACAATCAATTTTGCTACAAATCATACTACTTTAACATTATAAACTAATCATTTTTTATTCCCGTATGCAGTACGGGGTAGTATACTAGTTTTTGAAATAAAACACATGCACGAACGTGCGGTTCAAAATCTAGTTTGTATTAATATACCATAGTGTTTGTTTGTTCGTCCAAAAAAAATACCATAGTGTTTGTAGAAAACAATATTTTATAGGTTTTCCTTTTTGCAGTTTTTTTTCTTCATATGAAATAATCAAGATTGTAGCAATCTAGTGGATATACAAACATAATCATTGCACAATTAATTTTCTGATAATAGGTATAATGTTATTGGAATACAAATTTATGTTCTCAAAATCATTATTGAAACATATAGCATTTTGATATAAAAGTATGACAATCTCATTGAAAGGAAATTTTAACCTTTTCATTATCATTTCTCTCACATTTAGACCATAATTTTAGTTAAAATTGGTATATACTTTTATGGACAAATAAACAGTTCTTTGTCAAAATAATTTTTTTCTTCTTTGTCATATAATATTTATTCTATGGTATGATTACACTGGTCAAAGATTTTATGATGCACATACTTACATTGTACATTCCTTTTAAGTTAATTATCATACATCAAATGATGACTAATTTGCCACCAAACATGATTTACTGAGAGCATCTCCAAAAAGAAACTGTATTTTGAAGTTTCCAAAACTTTATATTTGGAGTTTAAAGGTGTTCTTCTCCAAAAGCAAAACTTCAAACTCAACTTCAAAACTATTTGTATTTACAATATGGATCTTATATTTGTCATAACTCAATTAATATTAAACTTCAAACAAAATACCATATTATTATATAAAATGATTTTCGTAATGCATATATGATCTATTAGTGCATTTCAAAGTAAAAATTTTACCTTGTAGATTACGAGCTAAAAGTTGTTGAAATCGGGTGATATTGAAACTTGTAAATACATAAGATCGGAACAAGAAAGTAAAAGAGAAACATAAAATATTGCTAAAAGACTAATTTCTTCCGATGATATTAATACTCGTGAATATATTCGATATGAACAATAAAGAATTGTACGAAAAAATATCAAAAACAACAACAACAAACATCTTCAGTTATACAAAACAATTTGGATAATATTTGAAAATTTTGAAGGTTCCGGATTAAACTTACCTGACTCTTAGTGTTGTTGTAATATTTAAATTTGTGTAATAGTTATGTCTTCGTGTAATTTAAAAAAAAACAAATTTTGTTAAGTTTCTTTTGTATATTATTGTTGTCTAAATCTAGTTTAAAATATTTTAAATCTTATTTTAAAGTTTGATTTAATTTTATATGTAAAATTTAAAATCTGTAAACGAAAATTAAAATATATATGAAATATAATTTTTTTTAAGGATTAAAACAATAAACAAGAAAATATTTATGAATCATAAAGGTGATGTGTGATGGTAGAAACCAAATTGCAAATAAAAATATGAAACTTCAAATTTGAAGTTTTGAGTAGCAAAACTTCAAATTTGAAGTTTTGAGTAATGAAACTTAGTGAAACTTCAAATATAGAGTTTCACTTTCACTCTTCGAAACTTCGAATTTGAAGTTTTGAAGTTTTTTTTTTAGAGTAAAAAATTTCATATTTGAAGTTATATATAGAGTTTTTTCTAGAGATGCTCTAAGACCAGCTCCATCGGTTGATTTTTGACAGGGTTCTAAAAAAATTAAATATTAAAATAATAGCATAAGGAGAAAGACGATTAGAAAAAGTTCTTTGCAAAGGATTTTTAGAAACGGTTTTATGACACAAGTTGCCATATGTCATGATATAAATGGCTTATCATTTACAAACAAAATAAAAGTTAATCAGAAAATTTTATTATGCTGTAATATTAATATTTAATGATTAATATACTGATATTTAGAACTTCACCAATGGTGATGCTCTAACATATATAAGACATGCACCACAAGGGTGATAACTAATCTGATAAGTTAGCAAACTCAACAATATTTTGCTATTGATTATCTCTCACAGGAGAATGAAGGTTTCCGACGTTCTCATTTTCTTTTGCCTCATATCTCTCATAGCTTGTAAGTATTTATCTTTTTTACATGATAATGAAGGTTTCCGACGAATCCAACACCTCTCTCATACGCAGGGCCGGTCCTGGGCAAAGCTTAACGAAACATTGGTCTTAGGCCCCCAAAAATTTTGGAAAAAATTACATAGAAAAAAAACCTTCAAAATTTGTTTTTAAACCCCCAAATTTACCAAAAATTTTTTTTAGCTGAAATTTTTTAAAAACCACCTGCAGCCTCCTAAATCTCAAGGCCGACCCTGCTCATACGAGATTTTTCCGATTATGTTAGTTTGTTAAATCTAATAGTTAAGCAGCATATAACCCATTTCAACACTCGCTCAATAACAATTATTTTCTTATAGATTAATATTAGTATTTAGTAAACGACTTCATCTTAGTTTGAACTTTAAACACTGTAGATCAATCATTCTCAAGTATTAGCATGGTGGAGGCTGGAAATGCGTTGCGAACCGAAGCCATCTTGCATGTGATACACCAAGAGATATCTCCAGATATTTAATCCGCAACCGCGAGAAGCTCTTTGCGCTGATTGCACTTGGCCATTTCTCACAGTGGAGACGAAGGAGATTGTATATGTCAATGCTTATTTATTTTTTATTTTAATGCTTATTTATTTATTTTCCTTGTCGTTGCTAAATTCTTCTATAGCGCATTTGGACCTTTAATAAAATCATGATTATAAGAATATTTATACCAGATTACAAACTCGTAACAAACCGTGACAAAAAAAAACTCTGCATCTATAACACCATAAAATATTTATTTATCAATTGTTTTCGATTCTGACATTATACAATAGTAAAACATTATTACACGAGAATCTCGGTGTAGTCGAGATCATTTATAAACTTAATCAGTTCAGAGCTTCGGAAGATGGGCAGACTTTTAATTAAGTACCGTATTTGTAAATTATCAATGTGAAAAACGTAGTGTAGAATGTGTGTGTATCCAGTAAAGTATAACAAACTCGAAACGTTATTAAGTTTTGTTTATTATTCATTAAAAAAATGTAAATGACGTCCACACTGGCGGGCTAATCAGCGCTAAAGTTAACTGCTACCAAAGAAAAAGAATCTGAGACCTCTTCTTCTTCCTCCTCCTCAACGACTAATCTCATCTTCATTCAATTCCTCACCTTTTTATGATTTACGCGCTTATTTTTTCTTCCTTTTTGAAATTTCATCATCTCAGCAAGACAGCAGCCTCCCTTCCTCTTTTTCTCCCCTTTTCTGGGTAATTGCATCTGATTCGAAATTTTTAAACCATTTTAAAATTCGATCTGACGAGTTTCCCAATCAGGGTTTTGATTCCTTACTCTCCTTTCCATCCAAAGCTCCAGACTTTGTTGGTTTCTGTGTGCTGAGAGAGAAGCTTCACCATCAAGTCGAATAAAAATCTCATCTTTCTAGGGTTTTTATATTCTTCCCCAAAACCAATGTTTAACCTTTGAGTTTAGTTTCCATCTTTGAGATCCAGAACATGGGATCGAACCCCGAGATCACCTCTCTCAAAAAAAGCAACGCTCTCTGCCCTCTCGATGTCTCATCCTCCTTCTCCTCCCGAAGAACACTCATCTCCTCCGACGGCAACAAACTGAAAAGCTGGTCCTCCTCAGTCACCACGGTCCTCCCTTCCCCGTCAGCTAAATTCATGAAAATGGCCGAGCAGAGAGACGAGGTCTCCCGCTCGGTCAAAACCTCGAGCATCCGGGAACGGATCAGCGGCGTGCTCCACCGGAAAATCGACTGGACATCTCTAGCCAACATGGGGAAAGAATGGATCAGAAACCCTATCAACATGGCCCTCTTCCTCTGGATCCTCGCCGTCGCCGTCTCCGGAGCCATCCTCTTCATGGTCATGACCGGGATGCTGAACCACGCTCTCCCCAAGAAGTCAGAGAGAGACGCGTGGTTCGAAGTCAACAACCAGATCCTCAACGGTCTGTTCACGCTGATGTGTCTCTACCAGCATCCGAAGCGGTTTTACCACTTGGTGCTTCTCTGCAGGTGGGGGCGTGATGACGTGGCTAAGCTTAGGAAGGTTTATTGCAAGAACGGGAGTTATAAGCCTCACGAGTGGATGCATGTGATGGTCGTTGTGCTTTTGCTTCATTTGAATTGTTTCGCTCAGTACGCGCTTTGTGGTCTTAACGTTGGTTACAGAAGGTCTGAGAGGCCGCCTATTGGTGTCGCTGTGTGTATCTCCGCTGCTATTGGTGCTCCTGCTGCCGCGGCGTTGTACACTATGCTTAGTCCCCTTGGGAGAGATTACGATGATGATGAGGAGAATCAACTCCAAGGGTCTGTGAATAGCAGAGTTAGTTTAGAGAGGAGGTACTCGTTTGCTTCAAATGGGATGGTTCCTGTGAGTGATCCTCAGTGGAGCGGTGGAGTTTTGGATATTTGGGATGATATCTCGTTAGCTTATCTTTCTCTGTTTTGTACTTTTTGTGTGTTTGGATGGAACATGGAGAGAGTTGGGTTTGGGAACATGTATGTTCACATTGCCACGTTTATTCTCTTTTGCTTAGCGCCTTTCTTTATATTCACCTTAGCTGCGGTTAACATCGATGACGAGACGGTTAGGGAGGCGCTTGGAGTATCCGGAATCCTTCTCTGTGTGTTTGGTTTGCTCTACGGTGGATTCTGGAGGATCCAGATGAGGAAGAGATTCAAGCTGCCGAGTTATAAGTTCTGCTTCGGTAACGCTGCCGTTGCTGATTGTACTCTTTGGCTGTTCTGTTGCTGGTGCTCCTTGGCGCAGGAAGTTAGGACTGCGGACTCTTATGAGATTGTGGAGGATAAGTTCTGTCAGAGAGTGCAGCAAGAGAAGAGTTTGGTGTCTCCTCTGCCTCGTGAAGACGGTGTGTTTGATCCTAAGGTTGGTATTGGGAGCTCGCCGAGGAACGTGAGCGGAGCCAACACTCCGAGTAGGTTTTGGAAAGAGGTGCATAGTCCGAATGTGCAGACGCCTAGAGGGAATGGTGAAGGGAACAGCGAGGTTGTTCTGACTCCGCCTTCTCCTTTGTCTATACGCAGAGAAGCTTGATTTGAACAACCATGGAGTCCTGCATCCGCTGGTAGTTCTCCTTACATTTGAGTACTATTCTCTTTGATTGATTCGCTGTAAGTTGTAACAACGTTTGATGAAAACCGGTTTTGTCTTTTGAATTGTGATAGTATCCATATCTGTTTCCGGTTTAAAACTTTCTTGTAATGTAAATTTGTCAGCTACGGCCACATTTCTGTAAGACTCGAGTTCTTAAGCCTTTGCTTGCTAGCTTTGCTTTTTTACTTGCCTGTTCCGGTGAAAATTCCGGTTAAATCTTATTTTAACCCAAGATATTTGTCCTGTTTGGTATAAGGCTTTGATGTTAGGCCATTTGGGTTATTCGATATAGCAGATAGGGAGATTGAAAGTGAAAGTGGATTCCCATTACACAAGAACTGACACATAACAAAACTGAAAAACCCAAATAATTGTTAAAAAAAAAATTTAGATTAATTATATAATGTTTTCCTTTGCTGTGTATAAAGTGTATACTAATCAAAACGTAACAGAATCGAATAAAATCAAACTAGAATAATTTCGGCACGTTTGCTAGTCTGGTCCAGGTTTATTCTCAGGCTTAATGGAATACATTGTTGATCTCACTATCCAACAACATTTACAAAATATCTTATAAGATCGGTAATGGTGTTCTCCATCTGCTTTAAAAAAAGATTTCATTTACTTTAACAAATAATATAAAGCTATATAATGTCATAAATTGTCATTTTAGACTAAGTTCACTAATATAGTAATTAGGCGTCGCTGTCAGAAGAGTTGTTTTCGTTGAGAACCACTTCAGAATTCCACTAACGTATAATTAATTATTTGTTTGTGTAATCAAATTTTTGTACTTCCTTTTGTAATCAACTTGTTGTCTAATTCAAGATTTATAATATATTTCAAAGCTTGCATTTGTTTTCCTTTTAAACTCGAATAGTTTATTGATGTAGGGCTTCCCGTAGTTGATTTGAGGCCATAATAAATGTTTGAGAACCATTTGAACATTTTTTAACGTATAAATGTATTACAATGAGTAACCGGACGTGTCATGGTCACAGATGGCCACTCTGCTTTACATGAACACTTTGCATGACATGTGTAATGGTGATTGTGCATTATACTGCCGTTGAAACTTCTATTATTGATGGCGGGGCCAACACACAAGTTGAACAGGTTTCTTAATTACTCTACCAATCATTTACTGCATATTAATCATTTCGGTTAATGAATAATTATCCGTGAAAACTCACCCAAAACTATGTGTATGCATGCGTTACTATCAACAATTTAATTAATTCCTATTCTGCTTTCTAATTTGGGTTTGAAAAACATTTCCTTCTTAAATCAACCAAAGTCAAGATATTTACCGCTAGCAATTTCAATTAACCTATTCACCTAATTACACGGTAAGATCAAACATTAGCTGACTCGACTTTTAAGGAACTTTATCGCCGGACCCCACAAACCACACTAACCCAATCATATGACGACACGTGCTAAATATCCGAAAACTTTAAAAATAGGATGGGATGCAGAGAATCAAATCCCAGCCCCCATAGCCTACGGCTATATAAATCCCAGATTCATCACAAACAATTTGAATAAGCTTATCTACGTTGTTCGTCTCTTAATTAATCCAATTTTTTAATCCCGAAAACTCTTTCAAGAACTGGATACTCTGGCGGATTCTGAGACCAAGAACCGAGACGTGGTTCTGAAGCTGTATGACGCCCTGAGATCTCGCGACGTCGACTCCGTTCACCGGACCCTAACCCCGGACCTCGACTACTGGTTCCACGGCCCTCCGCCGCACCAGTTTTTGATGCGCACGCTCACCGGCGTCTCTCCGCCGTTTGAATTCTCGCCTCTCTCCGTCGTCTCCTTCGGATCCACCGTCATTGCCGAGGGCTGCGACGCCGCCAGCTCCGTCTCCTGGATCCACGCCTGGACCGTGTCGCATGGGGTAATCACTCAGGTGAGGGAGTACTCGAACACCTCGCTCACGGTTACGCGGATCGGTAGCGTCGTCTCCGGGCGCTCTGCGGAGATCAGGGCGTCGCATTGCCCCTCCGTGTGGGAAAGCAAATTCTCGGGTCGGGCTGGAAAATCCGTCCCGGGTCTGGTTCTTGCGATTTGAGGATTTGGTAAAGGTTATTGCTGCAGCCACGTCAGATTAATAACTAAATAAAGGCTGTTGCTTACGTGTCGGTGTGTGGTTGGTTTGTTGTTTTATGGGTTGAAAGGATTTGTGCGGTTGAGACGCGGTGTGGGCTAACGCTTAAAGGTCGCGTTTTGGTCGTCGCTTTTCTTCTCTTGTTTTTTTTTTTTTTTTTTTATTATTAGCTTTAAGTTCGTGCCTTTGTTTGGGGTTTTAGTGCGTACAAGCATGGGGAAACCCATATTGACTTGCGCCGTTGTGTCTGATGTAACGTTTGGCTATGTTATAATAAAGTGCTTTTGGGATCTTATTATATTAAAACGTTGTTTATATAATACGAGGTGTTCTGGATTTGTTGAAATCTGCCCATTTCACCATTTGGCTCATAACATTGAGTGGATAAGCTGCGAATTTGTGTATGTATAGCTTTACTGCTGTCTAATTATGTGAAGGAGTTGAGTTTATAAGATAAAACATTCTAAAAACAATAATAGGTGAAGATATTAAAATTCTGTTTTGTTTTACGTAGGAGATAAATTATATAGTAAACGAACTGTATATCCACTTGTTTTTAATATAACTGAAATAAAAAAAGTGCTTTTCGGATCTTATAATATTCGTTAAACATGTTTATATTATTTGAAGTTCAGCATATGTAAGTTATCAAACAAAAAAAATTATGATATGTTGACAGAAAATAAAACTGTCTATTTAGCTCATACCTCTGCGGATTAGCTGTGAAATTTGTGTATGTATATACAGCTCTGCTTGTTATTAGTTTGACTGACTAACAAGTTGAGTTTATCGCATATTTAGAACAAGTTAAATATTATACAGAAAAGTTTTTTACTAATACCCCCTTAACAATGTATCACTGTTGTACATATAGTTCTAAATCTAACATGCATTATAATTTTAAAGTGATTACTGGTTAAGTACGTTAGACAATTTATTTAGGGAGTTTGATGTCCCCGGATAAGTATGAATCAAGTTTCCCGACTTAGGTTTTGAAAATTATTATGATTTTTAACAACGTTTGCATTTGGTAGTGAAACATATAACGTTTATTATATGTAACCGTGGACGCAAACAATAACAAAAAAAAATAATTGTGAAAGAGAAAGCTTCGAAGGAAGCAACGAGGAAGGTCTCTCATGCGTCTTTTTGTGGATGTGGACACGCACTTAATTATCTTTTGGCGTCATTAGGTCAAAATGGTGCGACGATAAAAGGATATTAACAGAACTAATAAAACAAAACTAATTGACTGGAAGATAACACCAAGAAAACTCATTCGTTATTTAATTTGATTGTGATAAAAGCCAAAAGGACGCAAATATTGACATGCACTGAACTAGTTGTGTGTTGGATAATGTCCCCATGCCCAAAAGGACAATATATGGTTTGGAATGTGTGTTATCTCCCTTCAAATACTCAATTTCTATTATAATTCTAATCCACGACAACTAACAATTGTGGATTCATAATCTTCGTATTGGATACATAAGATTTCTCTCAGTTTAATGTAAAGTTCTAGAATTTGAACAAGAATGTACATTAGAAACCAGCTAACGGAAGTTAAAATTAAAAGGAACAGATAATTTGGCAAGAAATTTGGTTTTATTAGGCCAATTAAGTAAGCCTTGAGCCGGTCTAATGACATCTACCGATTTTCTTAAAACTGAATTTTAGGCATGCATGCGTTTCTAAAGTCATAACCCTTGGCATATACAAAGATGGGGTTATAGATGAATGCGTAGATTACGCAGCCAACTTTTCCTGAGAAAGATATTTGTTCACTTAAAACCACGTTGTCTACCCGTTTTCTATAAGTTGTTTCATCATAACCGAAACAGATTTAATTACATGACATGTGATGATTCCTTTACTATACAACAAAATAATTTGGTAGGAATATTAATTAGTAATAAAAGAACAGGGAAACTGTGTGTTTATTTCTGAATAATAAGTTCTTTTTATATAGGAATTACAAGGAATAGAAAAATGGAAAGAGTACAAAACTTAACTCAAAAAAAAATAGGAAAACTAAAGATAACAAGAAAAGAAAAACGTCCTAATCCTAAGTCGGTCTAAACCGACCGACTCTCTCTCCTCTTGGTCGCGGCCGCGGCTGGGCCTTGTCGTGGCTGATGGGCCTCCTTCTTCTGGTCTTGGTTAATAGCAATCCACTCCATGATTTATAACACTCCCCCTTAGATGCTATAACCATATGAGTTTGTATCATGCACGACGTTGCCTTATTAAAACCTCTTTAGGAAAACCAAAAACCCAATGTGGGAAAAATGGAAACCGTAGGCATGAAAAAGAGTACAACACATGACACTCCCCCTGATGAAGGCATCACTGAAGATCCTTCAGCTGGTGCATTCCTATCTGATGAACCAGCTTCTTGAACGTTGAGGTTGGCAGAGACTTGGTGAAAAGATCGGCTGAATTGTCACTGGACCAAACTTGAACCACTTGAACTTCTTTAGCCTTCTGCAGGTCGTGGGTGAAGAAGAATTTGGGCAAGATGTGCTTTGTTCTATCTCCCTTAATATATCCATCTTTGAGCTGAGCTATACAAGCTGCATTATCCTCATAGATGATCGTTGGCTCTTCTTTTTCCTTTCCCACGGCCAGGCCACTCTCCTTTAGGATATGGTCGGTCATGTTCCTCAACCACACAAGCTCTCGGCTTGCTTCAAACATGGCTATGATCTCGGCATGATTAGAGGATGTGGTCACTAAGGATTGTTTTGTGGACCGCCAACATACTGCAGCCCCACTGTGCATAAACACATATCCTGTCTGAGATCTAGCATTGTGTGGGTCAGATAAGTACCCAGCATCTGCATATCCGACCAAGCTATCTCCTGGTCGGCTCATATAGAACAATCCGAGGTCCTTTGTTCCTTGCAGATATCTGAACAGATGTTTTATTCCGTTCCAGTGCCTAAGTGTCGGACATGAACTGAATCTAGACAGTAAACTCACGACAAAACTGATGTCTGGTCTAGTATGACTAGCCAAGTACATTAAGGCTCCAATGGCACTTAGGTAAGACACTTCCGGTCCGAGTGTCTCCTCGTCTGGCTTCTTTGGTCCGAATGGGTCCTTCTCTAAGTCTAAGGATCTCACGACCATAGGACTCGACAAGGGATGAGCCTTGTCCATATTAAACTGCTTGAGTATCTTTTCTGTATATGTCTTTTGATGCACAAGGATTCCATTGTCTATATACTCAAATTGCAGTCCTAAACAGAACTTAGTTTTTCCTAAGTCTTTCATTTCGAATTCTTTCTTTAGACATTCGACTGTTTGGGAAATCTCTCCAGGGGTTCCAATTATATTCAGGTCGTCCACATAAACCGACATGATCACGAAGCCCTTGCTGTCGAATTTATTTATAAAAATACATGGACTTATTGGATCGTTCTTATAACCCTCTTTCATTAGGTACTCTGATAATTTGTTGTACCACATTCGACCTGATTGTTTTAAACCATATAAGGATTTATTCAGCTTAATACAATGCTGTTCTCGAGAACCTTTCTTATATTTGAGCTCAATACCCTCTGAAACTCTCATATGAATTTCATTATCCAGTGTACCGTACATGTATGCAGTTACTACATCCATTAGGTGCAGATCAAGTTTCTCTTTCACGGCCAGACTGATTAATCTGCAATGTAGTTGCATCCACCACAGGGAAGTAAGTCTCCTCATAATCTATTCTTGGTCTCAGTGAGAATCCTTGTGCTACAAGCCGTGCTTTGTATCTCACTACTTCTCCTTTCTCATTTCTCTTTCTCACAAAGACCCATTTGTATCCCACTGGTTTGACATCTCTAGGTGTCACGGTTATAGGGCCAAAAACGCCTCTTTTCTTTAATGATTCTAACTCCACGTTTATAGCTT